>NC_053450.1:105333627-105636369 GCF_015227805.2 Hirundo rustica
TCATTAGGATAATGGATTTCAATAAAATGATATTCCATCATTCTCCATAAGGGAACAAAATGAAACTTTTTGGTTAACTGCAATCACTTAATCATTCATTATATCTCCCTCCAATCTTGTTCATTCATTTATAAGAGAAAATTAATTCTTCACAAACTCAGCCTACTATCCTGGCAAACTGCATTGAGCATAAAAGTTAACTTTGTAAATTAAATTAAGTGTGGCTTAATGAAATTAATCCACAAAGTAAAGTGAACAAAAGTAAAGAAGTATATGGTTGTGGTTTTTTGGGTGGGGTTTTTTTTGGGGTGTTTTGTTTTGGTTTGGTTTTTTTCTGTTTTGGTTTGGTTTGGTTTGGTTTGGTTTGGTTTGGTTTGGTTTTTTGGGTTTTTTTGGTTTATTTTAGTGTATGGATTTTTTTTCCCAATTCAGGAAGCTATTAATAGATACGAATTTGGTTTCTTTTTAATTTCAGGAGAATTTATTGAGGAAAATTAGAGGTTCTTTGTGCAAATTTTATTGTCTTTTTTGCTTGAATTTCACTTATATTGATTATTTCCTATTTGCTTTCAATACCTTTTGAATTCTTTTTTCTGTGAACTAAAGATCTAAATTATACATATGTGATTTTAACATATAATTTATGGATTCAGAAGTGGGAGAGAAAAAAAAAAAAGGCTTGAAAAGCACCATTTTACTTGGCATATGATTTTACAAAGTTTATTGTTGGAGATTTCCTTACCCTGACTGGCTGTTCTTCATTCATAGTTGAATGAAAGGATTAAAACATTTTACTTTTTGCTTCTAGCTTTTTGCTGGTTTTTACTTTGCTACTTCTTATCCAGAATTACTCTGTGTAATCTAATCATCTGTAAAAGGACAAAGCATAGTGTCTCCAGTGCATTTAGTAAGTCGTTTGAGGTTTGATGAAAACTTTAAAATCCTGTTAGAGGCCAACGTGTGAAGACTGTCTTATTGCAAAGCTGCATTATCACTGTGTTTGGAGTGATTGACAACACAGTACATTCAAACTTTCCTGCACACTTTTGAAAATGCAGGCATGAAGAGACTTATCTAAGCAATACGATTTATGTTGTGGCCACCGATGCATATATGCCAGGAATGGCAATTTGAGAGATGTAGAATAGCCTGTGAATTCAGGGTAGCTGCCATACTTACTATGAAAAATTCACATCACAAGTTGCATTTCAGAGAAACAAGTAGTGAATCCTCCAATTCTGCCATTAGTTTCAGGCATTGGTGCCAGATATTGGATTTGCAGCTCAAGCTCAGATATGAAGAGCAGCTGCCCAGAACAGGTAAGTAAAAAATGTTCCTGGTTTCCCTGTGAGACCTTTCCTCTCCAGCTGTTTAGGCAGATTTTCTGTGCTTATTAGATGGCAAAATGAGCTAAGCTCCGGCCTTTGTCAGTGTTTTTTGTTTCCTAAGAAGACAGCATATTTGGGTTCCTTTGGTATCTCTTCCCTGTCTCTTTAATGGAGGAGGAATGCTATCGGGATTATAGAATGGTTTAAGTTGAAAGGGATCTTAATGATCACCAAGTCCCTACCCCCCTTCTGGGACTGGCTGGGACACCTTCCACTAGAATCCCATATTTCCTTTCAGTGGGAACCCAAGAGGCTGTGTCACAGAGAGATGAAATCCAGACCTTCACAGATTTGTTCTGGGTGTGAATATTATACTGAGACAGTTAAAACTCTAAGTAGAAAGCTTCAAATTCAACTTTGCAGAAATCATCTTACAAATTAATTTGATGTTCGTTAGTTCTCATTAAATAGATCTGTAAAGACCTCAACCTTTAATGCTTTTACACTGCATTTAGTCAATATCATCAGTATGAATGTCCATGGTGTCTCTGACAAGCCTTGCAGTCAGCTCTCTGGTGTCTGATTAGCAGCTTGGTTGTTGGACAGCTGCCAGATATCCCCATCTTTCTGGGGAGAAAATAAGGTGAAGCTGGTTGTGGGTCAAAATAAACACAGAGAGATCATTTGCAAACTGCCGCATGGGCAAAATATATTCGACTCGGGAAAAAGAGTTTATTCTATGCCAATTAAAATATAGATGGATGTTGCAAAGAAATGAAACTGTGATCGCGACACGCAAAGCAACCACACGGAGATGAGAGATTTGCAGGGCAAAGATGTTCCTCCGAGAGAGCCCAAGGCTGAGCCAAGGCCGAGAGCCCCTCTGCCTGTTTATTTCTTACTGTTTATACATTTGTGGGTCTGGCTGTGGATTGGCTTCTGGAGTTATCACCTCCCAGCCGAATGGCCAGACCAACTGTCAGTTACAATTGTTTTCAGGTTAGAAATATGCAAACAAAGGACAGAGAATGAAAAACAAAGGATTTGTTTATGTTACATGTGTGAGAAAAAGCAAAAACTGCTCCTAATATTGTACAGAAGCTAAAAAGACTGACTCCATCTTATGAACAATCAAAAGGCTTTAAAAAACTCAGAAAAACCAGGGTGACATGAAACCTAACAACAAAAACCAACTTCCTCCTTACCTAAGTCCCTCTTTTTTTTTCCAGTCTTAATTTCACTCTTTTTCACCTGACTCTTCTACCTCTTGACTGAGTGGCAGAGGGGGATAAGGTGGGGTGGAGTCTTCTCTGCTGCTCCTGGTCTCCCTGTTTCCCTGTTCTAGTGTGGGTTCCTCTCCATGGGACTGGGACTCTCCAGAGGAATCTTGCAGCTGGACTCTCCCTGTCCCTCTTCCTGTTCTCCCCTCCGAGCTCACAGGACCTTTTCTCACTCTTTTTTGCCTCATCCCTTACTTCTAGCCAATGTTTTGATGGCAACAGAGTCAGAAGGCTTGCCAAGACTTGGGCAATTCCAGATATTATGACTGGAAAGTCCTGCATGTGATCCTGCATTGCAGTACTTGTGTACATATACAGATTTTTCCAAAGTATTTACAGGAGGCATCTTTCACTTTGAACATAATGGGAGTTTATGATCCAGACAAGGGTAGCAAACTGTAATGTTAGTAACTTAATATTCAGATATCTGATTAAAATTGGAGGGAATGGGCTATAAGACACCTTTGTTTTTCAGATATGCTAATTTAACTGTGCTGTGTTCCTTTGTTGACATATTAAACATGTAGTAAGAATAAGGTTCTACCAAGCATAATTATCACATTCTCCTGGCCTTAAAAATGCCTCAGTTGTAGCTGAGCATGATAATGAAAATACAATAATAGATGCTGCTGCTGTCAATACTGCTTGCATTTGATAATTAGAAGTACCTAACAACTTGTATATAGAGAATGTTATGTGAACAGCAGGATAAGCTGGATAGCTAAGACTGTTGTAAAACATTTTGGCTTGTATTTCCACAGAACATTAAAATAAGGTAGGTGTGGTTATTTAAATCAGGAAGAGGAATGCAGTAACACACCATATCTAAAAATCTGTCTTTTAAAACCCATATATATAGCATATTTCTAGCCAGCTTTTAAGATGAATTAATCACAATTCTCTTTAATTAGAGTTTCTTAATTCAAGAGTTTCTGATGAGACAAAAAATATATGGGAAAAAGCTGCGGGCTTTTTTAAAACATTAACAAACAAACAAAAAACCAACCTACCAAAACCCCAAACAAACAACCGAAAAACGCACACACACACACAAAAATCCCACAAAAAGCCCCCCACAAACTTTTGGGAACGCATGGACCTACCTGGAATTGTAATACTTGCACAGTCAAAGGGTACTTTGGTATACTCACCCTACTCTTGATTAAGCCCTTTTAAAATTATTTTTGATGTGCAGTAAGTTCAGAACCGATTTTCCAGCTTTGCAATTTCTTCTCTTCTTTTTCTATCCTAAGCTTTCTTCGTCTTGTCCCAGTAATGCACCAGACAAGTACAAGTAAGGCAAAGCTCTTTTTGCTATGGATGGATTTTTTTTTTTTTTTTTTTTTTCTTTGAGGATGCTTAGTTACCAAAGACAGGTGAATTTTGCCTGGGGTGATGCAAAGACTGGATGTAGGAGAAGTGCAGAACCATCCTTCCACCATTTCTTTTCATCTTTGCTAGTATGACTGAGCCCTAAAGATCTGAATTGTCAACACTGATCAACAGAGGCAACTTGTGTCCTCTGACTTGCACTTTTATAGTCTGGGTAGAAATTATTTTCAGTTAGGTAGCTCTTTGGAAATGCTCACACTCTCAGCTTATTTAGTACAGGAGAACGCATACATATTTTTGCTTTTCTGGGGTGAGGAGGCTGGAAAGAAGCAAATTTCATTTAACCACAATGTTCTTTGTATACTTTAGGAACCTGTTATGATGTCTGTTTCCTGTGGTATTCTTAGGGCAGAGAAGGTTACGATAGAAGCATTTCTTCTCAGTAGCTTCAAGAGAGGAAATACAGCCAAAAAGTTTAATCTGAGTGTGGATCTCAAAATACTGGGGTCTTCTGTATCTCTTGTGTCTGTGTCTCACTATTTCATTTGACATCAAGACTAGCTCAGGTATTCTGGGAAATATCAGTAGAAGCTGTTGTGCCTTTTTGACCAATCACCCTATTTATTACCTAAACAAAACCCAGACACCACTATACAATGATGTTATCTATTCCTTTCTTCTACCCCTCTCAAGCCAAATAATAAAAAATATTCATGAATGTTAGATCTATGACTAGTTTTGATTCCCTAAAATTGAAAGTAAAAGTACAAAATAAGAAGCAGATCACATGGTAACCTCTGTAAAATTGTACCTACAGCTGGATCCCACATGTCATTTACTACTATTCCTTCTTTTGAAAAAGTCTGAGCTATTCTAAAATTTGGATATGTATTTTCCTGATAAGTGCCATGGTTTATGCACTTGAATCTCACTTAAAGTTTTTGAATTCTGTATGATTGTGGAATTTTTTTATATGCTTCCTATGCTCCTATAAAGGATTACTAACGGTTGACCCTGGCTTTCTTTGCGTTGGAATTTAATCCCTTTTGAAAAACAACTTAGAAAGACCTGAAACACTCCAAATCTGTATCTCATCCCACTAATAAACCCTTACCAAGATTTTATTGCCTTCCATGAATATAGGACTAACAGCTAGAGTTTGGGTACACCACATTTTCTGGAATTAAAAACTGTCATCTCAAAACTGGAGATTGCACTCTTGACTGATATTTCTCACTTTATCCCATGTTAGAAAAAAAATGACCTATCATTCATGCAGATATTTTTCAATGTTTGCAATTTTCTTCTTCTGGCATTTAGTCACTTAGTTTAAATGTTGACTTTAATCCCAAGTTTTACTCCTAGAGAACCATGAATCCAAGCAGACTGACAAGGAGTTTGCTTGTGATGCTTGTTGTCCTGATCTGTCCTGTCAGAAACAGGAATCCTATAAATACTTTACACCCATGAATCAAAGATTCTCATCTATCCAACTTGTAAGTCTATCAGAAAGAAAAATGTTCCGTTCAGCTTCAGATATACAAATTTATGCAAATTTTCATATCTTCATGTCATAATGGTGGGAGATATTTTTTAGCCTCTAGGGAAATAAATAATGATTCTACCTTTAATTAATAAATGCTAGGTGCTTTCAAACCTTGGGGAATATGGTAAAATGCATCCATAAAATGTGTGCTATGAAGCTACTGTACTGAACTTATTTGTACCTTGTGCTGTTGCTTCTGTGCTTAAGGATGCTGAACACATTGGAATCAACTTGCAGATTGTTTACCAGCATATTAAATATTTGTTATCCTGTTCTGATTTACATATCTCTTTTCTTCAAGGTATTAGTGTAAGAAATTTGGGCCTCTAGTGTCAAAATTCACAGCCATGTTCTATAATTGGTTTGAGTTTCCCAGTGTGTGTAACAAGCCTCAGAGAATGCTGTGTCTCACAGGCTGGCTGTAATGCAGCTTGCTCTTTTCACTCTGCAATACAGAGAGTTCAGAAATCTAACTATGTTCACATTTTTCTATTATCAAATGGGCCTCAATTTCTTTTGTTGTTGTTCTTACTTTCCTAGCCACAGTTCTAGCCAGGATTTCAGGCTTAAAAAACCCGCAGAAAATATCAGCATGGTTTGGAAGCTTATGGTTTTGGGAAATCGAATCAAGACCAACATGATTTAAACATATGCCATGTACACCCTATATTAGTGCAAGAGTAAGGAAAAAGATCAAAAGTATTTCTTCTTTTACCTGCAAAAATACCTTTTCAGAATGTTGATGCTTTGGTCAAATCAACATATTATGAAAATTTAATTTCTTTAGTTACTCGATACGTCTTCAGAAATGTGGGAAAGGGTGCTTTTTTAACAAAAGAGTTCCCAAAACGCAATTCGAGTTAATCCTCCCATGCATCAGTGACAGGAATTGAGAAAGCACAGTTTTAGTTTTAGATGGAGGTGAAAATCTTCGAAGAGGCAGAAAACAAAAGTTAGACCTTCTTTGTCTTTTGCAAGGAGGAAAAGAATAATCTGTCAGTCCAATATAGTTACATTCATATATCACACACCATTTGGCTTTTGCTTCTCTCATCACTTCTAATATTAGACAACTGATAAACAATGGACTAATATCTTCTGCTATAAATATGACACATGTGTTTTCTCTAAAGGGGATATGAAGGTAAAGAAGAATGGAAAAACATGGAATTAATAATCCCTTTGAATAAAACCCTGATTTTAAGCTTAAGTGATTTTTGCTTTCTGATGTGCAAATTGAGAAACAATTCTCTGCTGCATTTTGCATAACCTGCTAATTTCTATTTTAATCCTCATGTAACCAAAGGCCAAATATGCTTTGCATGCTTAATGACATTAAATATTTTGTCTGCCTGGTAGGAACAGAATTTCCTCCCTAGCCATTATAGGGAAAGTGTAGCTTTCTGGTAACACCCGTATACAGGAATCTGCAGCTTTTGCTCTGAGTTAACTGTTTCATAAGACTTGTGTTAAGCATCTTAACCAATATGTTGGTAGGTAGACAGCCTCATTACTGATAATACAATATTTTGAAAATAATTTTTTAAAATTATTTGATATTCATTCTATATGCTAAAACATCTATTTTTCTGTACCTATGATACATTGGTTTGAGAGTTCATGTTTGGTGTTGTGTGGGAGTACTCTTATTGTTGAAGCGTCCAGCAATTTTAAAGTCACTGTTTGCTTTGATTTTGCTTAAATTAGATAAAGCCTAGAATAACATCTGTAAATTCAGAATAATTATGTTCCTAAAAGTAAAGAGACCGTTATAATAAGTAGGACTTTGAGGAAAATAACCTAATATTTTGTTTTTGCTAGAGATAAAAGCTTAATTTTAGAGATGGAAACCTGCTAAAGCAATGATGAAAAGTAAAGCTGCTTGAGAAAAATGTTTACAAAATTAGTTGTTACCCATTAGTGTCTTATCTCCAGGTTCTGAAAAACAAACAATTCAAATTAGGAACAGAAAAAAACCTCCCACTCATAAAAACATACAACTCCCCCCAAAAACACCAAACAAATGAACCAAACTCTTTTCCTCCCTGCCATAAACAAAAGATACTAGTTGATATAAAGTTGACTGAGGAGGAGCATAGGCTAGGTAACTAATGAAATTATTCTAGTTTAAATGAGACTGAACAAAATAAATTGTGAAGATTTTAATCTTTTTGTTTTTATTGATCTTTTTCTTCATCACTGTGGTCCTTCTGCCTGCTACTCTAAAACTTCACATGACCTGACTCCAGGTTCCTTCATACTTAACTCAGGTTTTCAGTCTGTGGAAGATGATGTGTACCTGTAAAGACACCTAAGGTGGAGCTTCATTTACTGTAAAAATCCTTCAAAATGCTCAGATATTTTCAGTAGTGAAAAGGTGAAGAACTATATTTGCATGCCGGAAGGTTAATAACTGAAGAGTCATCGAGGGCTGGATATGCAAAAATATGGAAATATTCATGAGTTTTACTTTGCACAGGGTTGATAGTCTGCTATTGCTTATACACTAAAAACAATTTAATGAAAGCCCAAGCATACAACCAGATTGACTGGCTTTCAATTATTCCAGGTGCCATTGACCTGAGTAATGGAGATTATTTAAATGAGAAAAAAAGATGCAGGTTTCTCATACAACTCTGAGTTTCAAGGGTGCAAAACAGTTTACAAATATGTTCATAAAAGACACAGTAGCAAGGGTGGGAACATTTGATGAATTCTCAATGGGCTGTAGACTCTAAAGTAGACCAAAGGCAATCCAGATGTGCTGTTGCTTTAGAGTGATGTAAAACTTCCGCTGTCCGCTCTCTTCCAACAAAAAAATAACCCCAAATCAAACCACAACCTAATTGAATTAGGCAAATTTTTGATACAGTTTTCTATTTTTGCTTTGTGAGAAGTTGAAATGTTGATAAATTTTAATTTCAGGAGGCTGCTTTGTACGCATTTATACTTACAATTATTCCATACTGAATAATTTAATTTAAAAAATAATTCCTAATATCTCTGGGTGAGTTGTAAATTATAGTAACTAATGATATTAGCTTTAACCCTTTTCTCATTTTCAGTGGTTAAAGAAGCTTGATCAGTACTGTGGATTTTGTTGTATACCACTTGATGATAGCAATGCATCCAGAAATGTCTCATAGTAGTCATATAGTACATTGCACATTAATACAATTCTTATGGTATTTTCATTTCCAAATGTTTCCCAGGGATGTATAAAAAGGTTTATTAAAAATTCCTCAAACCAAGACTGTTTTCTTACTTACTAATAGTATGGGCCTTGTGATGGAATAGGATAGTAATTTTTAGTAATAGGAATCAAAATTTGTAGTCATACCATGACCTTTCAGATTAATAAATCATTGGCTACTCTAAAAACCAGTCAATAGGTATCAGAAATGAAGCACAGGTAAAAAGATACTTTGGAAGATCTTGTAAAGTACTGTCTGTCTTTGGGCATCCACATGCACTTTTAGAAATGGCCCTGGTGATGTATCCAGTATTGCCCAAAGACAAATTCCTGATTCAGAACCAGAATGAAGAAACAGATCCCCACTGCTTGTCCACTATTCTGAGCAAAGTAATCACCGTAAAAACCAAACAAAGAAACAAGCAAAAACCCAAAAAAACCCCAAACAACCAACCAAACAAACAAAACCAAACAAAAAAAAACACATTACCTGAGACTTGTTCCTTTCCTTACAGAGCTCTAACGAAAGGCTTGATATAAATCTCAAAACAAGTAACCTTAATGCCTAAGGTTATAGCGTGAAGACCACCAAATTAATGTAATTTATGGCTTCACCTTGGAGGGGGAAAAAGAGATGGTACATTTTCTTCCTTTCCGGCAGCAGCTCACCTTTTGAGCAACAATGTATTATATGCAACTTGAAGTGGAATACGAAACATCCCAGGCAATCAATATGAGCTGCTCTAATCTTTTAGATTACAGTTGAGCTTGAGCTATACTTGCAGAAGAGCTTCAGTGACACTTGGGCTCATTTGCTGGTGAAGTTGAATGTGAATTTGACTCCCAAACAGTCTGTCAAGAGTGTTGTGTGAAATATCAGTCATGTGGGGAATCTGCTAGCTTCTGCAATACAGAAAATAAGCGGGACAGAAGAAGGTGAAAAATTAGGCTTTTACTCTAGCAACCATCATCATCCCTATTTAGTATCTACACACAGAGGCCCAAGAAACTTGGGGAGGAGTAAAATTAGCTTGTTATCCTAAGAAAGAGAAAAATAAAGTAGCGGTATGAGGTGGATTTTCTTTAAACTATATTCCAAGCCAAAAAAAGTACAATAAAACATGCAAAAGTCCGATGGTTGGTTGTTTGAACCACCCCAAATATACCAAAGGCTGTCACCTTTGGCAAATACACCTGACAGGCGAATTATTTGCTTTCCCCATTAGACAAGATTGTCTTTGATAAACTCTTCACTGATTTCTTTCTGACTTAAGTACTTGAGAGCATGAGGTATACCCTTTTTTAAGTCATTACCTGAGATCTTGTAACACATGATCTGAAGTTTGGATAGAGGCATACCATACCTGGCAGCAGGGTTGTGACACAGGATAAAGGATGAAATTAAACCTGTAACAGCCTGTGTTCAATAACACCTGCTGCTAAGTTTGACTTTTAAAGGGGTTTCCATTGATGATGGGCTGCTTTGAAGCATCTCCTGCTTTTCGGCTTGCATAATTTTAAAAATTCATTTGAAACAGTGCATAAAATATTCTAACAACTTGCACTTATTTATTCCTACTCTTTGGGGAGACAAAGGCTTGTGAATTAAAGCTGGTATATTCTAGTATTCATTTTGGATTATAAAACCTGCCTGTGCTATATAGAATGTGAGGCTGTCTCAGCATAATAATACACTGTAATCCAAACCAGCCACATTAATATATTCCTATTGATTGTCATTGGAGATATGCCAGTTCCCACATGTACTTACCCACATTTCAGAGTGCCCTTGCAATCTCATGACTGTTTTTCAGAAGTGCTTGGTGGCTTATTCTTCCTCCTTCCTGCACACTACAGTGAAATTATGTATTCAAATTGGAGGAGAAAAATGTTGTTAGGATAACTAGCATTTAGCACACAGTACAAATTAAACCCAGATGATATGATTCTCTCCCTTGCTCCCTAACATTTATCTTGGAATTCATATTTAAAGCAGGAGTCTTTTGAGTTACAGATTGAAATTGCTTATAACTTTTTTTCCCCCTACACTTGGCAGGCATTCTTGTATAATTAATGAGTTGTATATACTGTTAAACATTCAGATTTTGTGGTTTGTATTGTAAATGTTCTGTTTGTCTAGTGTAAAAGAGAACTGATTAGGACTTTTGGTTAGAGAGTCAGGGCTTTGGATATTTCTTGGCTAAGATATTCTTTTCAGTGCTGATACAGATTGAATCATCTCTTTCATCTTCTTCTAGTGACTTATTATGGTTATTTTTAATTCAGAACATAATATTGACATTGCATTCATTTGCCTTACTGAATCTAAGTTGTTCAGTTTTTGAGTTCTTCATTTCTCACATACACATATGGAGCTTTTTTTAGTAAATTTTTTATTGGTGGCATGTTTATGTCCTACGTCTATCTTTCAGCAAAACTGCTGTCCTAGATTATTATTTGATAGGAAATCTTGACTGAAGATTTTAAAGCAGGAGGGGTGGATTGTGGATTTGGGAATTGGTATTTATTTAAAGGTATGTTCCTCAGTGCACACTGGATCATATGATGTAAAAGCCTTTCTTATTCAAAAGCATATTTAGTAAGTCACCATCACTTATTTCTGATGATTTATGATTATCAGTATCCAAATATTTTTCATTTTAGAACCACTGTACACATCATAGCTGTCTTTGCTGACAGATTCTTTGCAAGAGATTCTGGGAGATCCTCTGACGTAACTCCAAATTATTCATAAAAACTATCTGTGACTATAAATGTATATTGTTTCAATTTCTTAGGTTTTTTAGTTAGTTTGTATGCATTCTAACCTACTGCTAGATACAAATGTCAAGAAGACACAGATGAACTGCAGATTGGTTTTTTTTTTTTTTATCTACTCAGACTACTTTGATGAGATATGGCAACAACTTTACAGGTGACCTGTTTATTGATCAGGAAGCATTTGAACAGACTTCTGTGAAGTGAAGCATCAAGGTATTTTACTCTGCTTTGCCCATCAAAAATCATTGAAATAGCTGGTATAGTGAGGATAAACTTTAATAACCTATGGAGTTGATAAGAGAGTTTGTCTGTATATGGTCTGCTTTGTGCTGCAGTCAACAGCTATCCTTTCAAATTAAGTGGTTCCTATTCCCCAAATAGTTCATAAACCAGTAAGTGGGAATTAAAGCAATTGCAGGCAAAATAGGAGACACACCCTTTTTATTTTATCCAGTATGATGAGTAGGATATAAAAATAAGCCATAAATAGACTGTAAAACATGAAATAATGGGCAGATATATTTTCTTTGGTGTGTTGAGTGTGACCACGAGAAATATGAGAGGGTGCAGTTGATAGGACAAGAGATTTACCTCATCTGCTATCTCTGCCTGAGAAAACATGTAAGAACAAAGCAAGTGCATAGCACACTTTTGTTTTTACGACCTTTAGGCCTTGAGGAATTTGAAGATTGGGGAATGCAAATTGAATTTGTGTTTAATGATATTAAGTGGCCTTCATTCAATTGGTCTAACTATTAGAATCTTAAGAAGACTTCTTTTTGATGGACATATACTTGTTATTTCCCTCTGAATAGGGAAGTCAGAGTAGCATACGTCATAATATCTATGACAAAGTTATCAGATCTCTTGATCTAAACAGAATAGAGTGGAGTGGAAGTGTCTTTTCTTCAAAAAGTTAAAATTTAAATGCACCTAAGGTGCCTTGGCCATTAATATATCACTGAGATAAATGGTACAGAGCAGAGTTTATTCCTTTGCTGCTGTGATGCTGGCAGGAGAGTGTGCTCTGTAATTGATTAACAAGCCACAGTGAATGGACTTATATGGGGAAGGCTATTATATCTGAGTAACAGGAAGGTATATATGATTCTGGTTACAGTAAGTGAAAAATTGGATTCTGTAGGGAGTAACTAAAACTGCTGGAAGAACAAAAGGTTCCCAAGGATTTTTTTTTTTTTCTCTTAAATCTGTGGTATAGCAGTATTTCATATTCTGACCAAAGTTTAAATAGTGCAATATATTTTGTGAAACTTTCATACAGGGCTAGAAATATTAGCTTATGTAAGCAGTCTTTTAACTTTTGTTCTGTTGGACCTAAAGTCACAAGTTAATGATAAGATGTAATAACTTTTTAAAGGCTATTAATATGAAATATAATCCTTCTCTATAATTCATACACATTTATGGTGAATTTCCCATACTTTAAATCCTAAATGAGCAGGCAAATTGGGAGGCCTTGTTTTTTAAAAAACAATGAGAAAGTGAGATTTTTTTTCCTATTAGTTAGTATGTCAAAATAGACATAGGACAGGATTACAGTTCTAAACAACAATGAAGGCAAATGCTATCAACTCAGGGTTTTTTCCTAGCCCCCACCACAGTATTGATGATTAAAACCAAATTAAGAAATCAGAGGGCTCTGATTAAATACTTCAGAAACACACACATATCACATGGAGTATTGTTACCACTTTCTGTGAGTTTTGTGAGATGTTTACAGTTCTGCAGCTGAGTTCTCACAGTTGCACCATTAACAATCGTTGTTTTCTACATTCCTTTCTGATGAAAGTCAACTGATTGACTTCTAGTCTGGCCCGTGGGATGGAGAGGTAGTAACCTTGTTCTTTAATCCCTGGTCATTGTTCAGAATCTATATAAGCGAGGTCTTAGTAAATAATAAAACTTTTTCTTCAGCCTTCTTGGAGTCAGATTTTGTGAGTATCCATTTGTGTCCTCTAGCAACAGAGTATAATCATGACTGTCTGTGAAAATTGTCACTCCAGTGGCAAATAGAGGGATGCTCTCTGTGGGATAGATATATATATATATATATATATATTTTTTTTTTTTTTTTTTTTTTTTTAATCAAGCTTCTCTGTTTTAATCTTTTGGGTAAGAACAGTGACCATTATTCATATTCAGACCATAAATGATTTAGAAACTAGTATTCATTCCAAATTAATTTTCTATATTTCCTTTCGTGCATCTTCAGTAGTAGCACAAATATAACAGCTGTCAGACTAAAAGGAGGCAATTTTCTCAACAGCTACTGGAACCAGTAAAAGATCTGAAGTTCTGATGAGCTTCTATTGTTGGAAGAGGCATTTTTCATCTGTCATGTCTTTTCTGAGCCCAATGGCAAAAAAAATATGTTTATTTCTGTTGCAGAAATGAAGTTTGTTCACATTTTTAAAATAACTTGTTAAAAGTTTATTTATGTTTTAAGATCTTTTATTTCATAATTTTTTTGACTACAGTAAGCAGTAGCCTCCCACTATATTAATAACAAATCAAATTGCATAAGTTTAACACATTTTTTGTAACTAAGTTTTTATAATTCTAATATTTTTCCAGGAAGTTACAGGTTTTTCCTCCCACCCCAGTTTGAAGCTACGGGTGGCAGGATATTGTATAAACCTAACAATTTACTTTACAAAATATATTTAAAACCTTCAGGATACAGAGCAAAGGTACATGTTCAATTTTAGCTTTCATTACTGATGAGAACAGGTTTTTTTCCTTAAGGGTAAATATCATGTAAGCATTCAAAAATAATATCAAGAGATTTTGTTATGTATTTTTGAAAACTTCTGATTGTGTGTTGTTCTGCTTTTAAATGATTCATTCCATATTTACCTAGAAAACCGGATTAATGGCAAAGGCCTTCAGGTCTCTAGCTAGGTAACACAAAAAAAGAAGTGGCAGCGCAAGAACTTTGCAAGTTGAAGAGTTATTATGATCTATAGACAATAAACTGATAGATAAAGAAATGTTCAAGAAAATCTTTGTCAAGTAGTTCTGGGTTTATATGATTGTTGCACTTAGGACAAAAACTGGCAATCATGGCTGTCTGGTGCTCGCTTCTATTCTTAGCTCTAACCTTATACCACTTTGTCTGAAATAAAAGCAACCTGGCACCCAGGACCTGAAAACACTGTGTGCCATATCTCTGCTCCCAGGCAGAGGTGTGTGCTGCTGGAGAGGTGTGGTGTGAGGAGCAGCCGGCTCCATCCAGGCTCCTGACCAAATGTGCTGTTCTGCTGCAGCCAAAGCAGAGTGAGGAGGAAATAGATCTTTCTGGTTTATGGTGTAAGCAAAAATGGTTCAAACCATTTATCTTCCCTTGTCAAAATTCCATCATTAAATAGTGTGGTAGTGAACTTAAAAGTCATTGGAATTATCCTTTAATTCAGTCCAAAGCAGCTGCCCTTTACTCTTGCTTGTGCTTGTGTGGATTGTTGTTTATTTTTCCCCCCCTTAATATTTGTTAACTCGGAGATTTGTAAAGGACACTTATTTTCTTTGTTAAATGTCAAAATACTGATTCCTGGATGAATGTTCTTTTGTATTTCTGTATTTCAGTTTCTATTTCTGTGAAAGTAATTTTATTTTTCACTACACAAAACTGCCCATTTTAGGAGAATTGCATTATATATTACTTGATTCACTCAGAATACTTTTTTCCCCTCTTAAAGTTCTTTAGAAGGTAGGATTAATTTGGTCCTCATGTCTGATCTAGTCTGACCAAACTACTGATTTTTAATTGCACCAAAACCAGGTGTTGTGATTGAGCATTAAATATGCTGCTTATGCATATTTAGACCTATTGTGGACCACCTGTGGTGACCTAATGCATTCTAGGTACATAAATTGAGGGTATTTCGACTTATAGCAGAGTCTGTGCTGCAGTGCATGTGTTTAAAAAGATTTGTTAGGCTTACTGGAGTAGGCTAAGTCTTTTTTTAGTTTTACCTGTGATGTAAATGAGTAATTTAAGCTACATATTTCTCCCATCTGTTGAAATATCTACAAAAACTCAACAAAAGGCAGTACATTACTTTAGTATTTGAAAAATACTGAGCCATTTGTCTTCATTCTAATTTATATCATACAAAAGAAGGAGATTTGTTTTACAGTTTTTTTCTTCATTAGAAAGTTTAACATACTGATTTTGGTTCTTTTCCATTTTAGATGCTAATAAAGTTAATCTTCATAACAGGGTAAAATGGAAATGAAGTACTTGAATTAGTGAGATTAGTTAGTATAGTTTTTTCAGTGATTCTGTTGTATCTGGTAATTCATAGGCATTCATTAATGTTCCCTAATTTTTTTTTTTTTTTTTAATATCAGATTTATCAGCCCTTCTATTACAGAAATGAAAATTTGTATCTTATCTACTTCTTAGAAAGCTGTCATGGTAGTACTTTTTTTTTTTTTTAGCATCAGATTTTTGTGTCACCAAAAAAATCCCAGATGTATCAGGGTAGGCATTTTTGTTCAACACTGTATTCCTAAGGAGGGTGATGGCTCATGGTTGGATACTACCATTACCTTATTTTTGTCAGTGGTTGAAGTTTTTATTTTCTCATGTCAGTATGTGTGTCTGTGGGGTTTTTTGTGGGTTTTCTTGTGGTTTTTGAGGTGTGTTTTTGTTTGTACTGTTGGTTTCTGTTTGTAGGAGTTTTTTGTTGAAAAGCTGTGATACAGTTACACACATTCCTCAAGTACAAAAATAAAAAGGATGCGTTACCACCCAGAGGGAAAATAAAGGGCACATTGTCACTTAAAATGTATGAATAATTAAGAGCATAAAGTGAATCTGTTGTCTTGTGTTTCAGAAAAGTGTGATGAACCTCTGGTCTCGGCATTACCCCATTCCTCCTTCAGCAGTTCATCATCCATGACAAGCAGCTATGTGCCAGGGTATGCCAAGTTAAACAAGCGAGGAGGTAAGGCACATTCTCAACCTTAATGTTTAGCTATTTCAAAAAGTGATGAATGATATTTTTAATGCAAAAATGTGTTTTATGTGGAATACTGTTGCTTATGCTTGTTTGAACAGAGTTTTTATGAACTGAATTAATTTCTCTTTCATTGTATGGGACAATAATGTGCAGCAGCATGAGCCACGTGCCTGATGTGGTTGGACTCATACAGCACAGCTGCATAATTGACTTCACATTAAAGGGTGTACCTGTCTTCACTGGGTAAATGAGCATTTGCTAGGTCATTGTTGGAGCAAAAATAAACAGTTTTGATGTGATTTGTTAATGTAACTTTTTCCCCCCTCAGCAATGACTGTTGTGATTGAGGTTTTTTTCTGTCACTGCAGGGACTTTTGGCTTTTGCATATATCTATCTGTAATGCAATGAGTATCTGTAGTACTTCTTTGTTGATATGTAACAAAAATGCCTCAGACTTAGTGGCTGGAAGAACCGGGTGCATATATTTGATGGCCTACCTGGTTTAATGATACTGAGGCACCATCCTGATGCCTTGAAAGGCTACCTGGAGCAGAGGCTAGACAGCGTTAAAGGAATAAAGCAGGTATTTATTAAAAAGGCCTTCAAAGGATACACCTTGGGCAGAACAAGAGCCCAGCCATGGCTCCACCCAAGATGGACTCTGAGTCATGAGTTTTCACCCTTTTATAAGTTTTGGTCCATTTACTTATTGGGGTTAGTTGTCCAATTACAGCTTCAGGTTATGAAGTCCCATCTGCCAAGATGGTTTCCCTTAATTTGCTGTTGTTTGTATTTTTGGGCCCGAAGCTGCAATGGTGACCGTGGTTCTCAGTCTGGAAAAGGATTGTTTCGTCTAACTAAACTGTGAAGAGAACTTGTTAACACTTTGTAGGAAGTTCAGAGTTACATTCTAATGCAGTACAGAATCTGGAAAATATGAAAGCTGAAATTTAAGGCATCATTTCCCCCCTTTAGACACAAACAGGGTTGAGTAGTGCAGTAGCACTGCCAGCTCTGGTAGTTGTCTGGAGGTCACCATGTAGGAAGAGATGAACTGGGTCTAATGTCAAGCCAGGAAGCATAATCTTTAAGTGGGGAAGAATATGGGGTGGGTCCAGGTATGGATATTCCTATGATGTGGCTCAGGTAATACCTGGAGGGCGAAACGGGAACCCCCCAGTCTCACTGGCAGGTTGAGTGGCGTCTCCACTGGGTAATGCAGTTATGGTCTGTTGGTACTCTCAGAGCCCTGACACCAATCTTGGTTTACTAGTCTGCAACTGCTCCATATATTTGTGTTTTATAGGTGTAGAATTATTGTTCTTTGTTCTCCTTATTCCATTCTTTGCTTTTTGCTTTCTTTGGGGTTTTTTAAGTTTTGTTGTTGTTCTTCTTTTTGGGGCTTTTTATTGTTTTTTGTTTGTTTGTTTTGTTTGTTTGGCATTTTTTTCTTTGTTCTCTAAAATCAGCTTTAGCAAGGCCTCGGAGTTACTTTCTTTTAATGAGTAGTAATTGATGTAGTGACTTAGAGTCCTGTTTCCTTTGATATCAACCTGTGCTTGTACATTTAATATTTCTGCCATCATCCCATGATTGTGCTCCTCTGCCCTACATTTTTATACAGTAACAGTTTATTCTCTGTAGAATAGGTATGATAGAATAGATCAAAATTATTATACTGGTAAACCCTAGCCCATGCAATCACACAGCTAAGTTAAATATAAATCACATGGTTATGTTCCTGGTTGTTAAAGAATTGCTATTGCAACTAAGCAAGCTAAACAGAAGCCAAAGACTAGCTTAGAGAAAATATGATTGATGAGCTCTAGTGCTACAGGCCTGCAGATCTGAGGCAAAGCCTGTGGCCAGACAGGATTGTTGGCAATTTCTTTGGTTTTAGGCCTGCAGACTAGTAGATAACATGGTTTGTTGCTTCTGAATGAGAATAGATGTTGTTTTATTCTGCTGGCAGGCTTTTATTTCAGTGCCCTGTGCATTTTGTTACATGCCTTTTGCAATTCTCAGGCTTTATGTTGCGGGATGTTCAAAGGTGTGTTTTGGTAGGCTGTCAGGTCCCTTCAGTTGTGTCTTTAAATGTTCATCAGATGAATGGAGTGGTGCTTCAATTCTAAAGCACTGCTCATCAATTAGGTTGAATTCTGTTGTATGACTATAGTTATGTCCATTTCCGTTCTATTCCCTGTTCTAAATTTAAAAAAAGGTCACTAGAACCACTTCAATATAATACACCTTAGCATCAGTTTGTCTGGGAGGATCTTCCTTTGTTTTTAGATGAGTATTTCTCCTTTTAGTTTACAAGATTACTTATGTTCTAAGTGAAAGGCAGATTGACATTTGGATTTTAATTTTTTCCTTTAATTATATTTACCCTTCCTATTCTTACGCTTATAATCACTAAAGTGCAGTTTCTTTTAATGATGTTTCTTTAGCAATATGGATCAGTGTTGTCATTAATCAAACACTGTCTCTATTTCCTCATTGGAAATTTAGTTGCACTTCTTTGTTAAATAGCAGTTTCTTCTCTTTGTTTAAATAGGAACTTTGATAGATTGTTGTTATCCATCTCTTAGTACCTATGGAACATAGCACAAATACTTTTCAAAGCTGAGGCTCTATGAACATGAACAAATATAATTTTCTTAATCCTAGTGGCAGTAAAAGTACTGCAGAATTGAGGAGTGTGTTTAACACAGGAACTTGAGTGTCTGTGTTTATGCTTCTGCAAGTGATGGAACATAGCTCAGTTTTAATACTGAGCTATTTTACGACTTCATGGAATTACAGATATTGCTAATCAAACCAGTAATAAGCGAATCCATTTTTTTTCTCTCTGAGGAGTCATTATCAGCTAATAGATTCCCAAATCAAATGTGCTATTTAAACCACACTGTGCTCAAGTCATTAAATGGAAAGAACTCCCCCTTCTCTAGCCCCAGACCCTTTAAATTACAGAAATGTACATTTGAAAATTCTGCTCTCCAACCCAATTATTTTTTTTTTCCTGTTTTCATGACACTTCACTCTAGACTGGCAAAACACTTTATTTGAATAGACAGTACTTTTTATTCCATTAATTAAGACACTGATTCACTGAACAGCCACATCATGCTATTAAGAAGGTTGGAGTTGTCCCTTTAGTTGTTGTTGTTCAGTTTTCTGCTGTAAATGTTGCAACTGGAAGAATGCACACCAAAAATAATTTAATGTTTTCATCAGTTTTTAGGTGGCTTCAAAAGCAGAAATATCCATGAATTTACTCTAGTGTTTGATAAGACTTCATTTACAAATCCTATAACTAGTGATTTAGGAAAATAGGATTAAATCTTTGCGTAATAGCATTGATCTGGAAAGTGCTAAGATGTATATGTAGGGTGTGTTTCTGTGTCACTTTTTGAAAATATTTTGCGTTTTCCACATCTGTCTCCTTAGACTCCATAAGCCTTCAACAACTTATGGGTTAGTATGTACACTGCATCACATCATGAGAAGAATTCTTAGCACATGTTTGATATAATGCATTATCAACATTCCTCTTAATGGTTCCCAATCTATTGGACCCTACACTTCTCACTAGTACAAGAATTATTACTGCCTATCATCCATCTCATGCCATTTTAATTTAGGGAAGAAATTCTACATTATTTCAACATAATGTGATGTTATATAATATAATTGGAAGCTGCTTGAAACTGAGTAGAGTCACAGAACTTCAGAAGTAATCTCAGCAGACAGTGAAAGTATGAAGGTCATAATGAATTTTTGGATATGTGGAAATTATCTTTTGCACAGTGGAATAAAAAAGAGGAAATTTGGCACCCAGGGGGTCTCTTTTAAGTCCAGTATTAGCAGGGAATCTAATGCTACCAATGAAATTGATAGCGTAATATGAAAGGAAGTATCTGTAGAGCAGCTGATGTTCAAAAAACAGTCCTAGCACCACTGTGTAACTCGTATCTAGGCTTTCAGGTTATCTTTTAATCAGTGTGCTGACCTTGACTTGTTATCAGAGTTATTAATGTGACTATAAAACAAGCATCAGAAATTTTAAGTGTTGGCATAGGTGTAATTGTGACAGGGTTTTTTTTCCTCGGTGGAGTTTTAAATTCTGCCTTCTGTGTGGAAGATGCAAGAATTTATCTATAATGGGATATGATTCTTTTATTCCCCAGGACATTTCCAGCAAGACAATCAGATCTATGGCAAAGGTTCTACTAAAAAAAAACCAAAAAAAGTTAAAATGCTTGTTAGATCCTTGCTTTTGAAGGATTCTGGGGGCATCTAGCCTAGGCTCTTTTTACCTTCATTTTTTAAATCTCCAATACTATAATGAATATAACTACTTCTCCAATTGTTTATTACTATTGTATAATGGAATATGAAAAATATTTTATGTAGTTTTCCTTTTGGCAAAGTGAATGTGGAAGGGGGAGCTAGCATCAGCCTGGACTGTGTGAGCAGTCTGGGCTTGTACCCTCACAGGATTTGCCAGGAATTTAGTTTGGGTATGAATCTTAAAGTAAGGAGGTGCAACCTCTGAATGAATATTTGTCCAAATGAGATGTATGGAGTTAGCATTCACATTGTAGATCATCACCTTAAACTCTGCAACTGCCTTGCGTTGACAAGGACACCTTTAAACTGACTGAGAATACCTGTACACAACACAACTCATTGTATTTTGATTAAAACCCCCTTAGAAAAAAAGATATGGAATTGGCAGTGGTTTTGTAAGTAGACAAGATCCTGAAAATAATGAACAGAGTAGCATAATAGAAGAATTAAAATCATGAGAAAGTAGTATCATCCACTTAACATTTTGTATGTCTATAAGAGAGCTCTTGCTGAGCTAAACCACTAAAATATGGTTGCCTTTTAAAAAGTAAATAAACTGAAGTTCTTTTTCTGTAAATATGTGTTTTGGATAAACACATGTTTTACAGTCCACTTCAGTATGTTTCCTAAAACCATCTCATGAACAGTGTAGACCAAACCAGGTTTTCAGAAGTCAGGACAAATTGTCAGCCCTTATTTATTATATATTTACTTAACCATGTAAAAATATGGAAAGTTACTTATGGCTGAAAAATATAAGTTCTGTTGGATCAATTATTAATAGACCCAAAAAACCATGTTTGTGTGTGGTATATTGTTATTTGTGTTGCACACAATATAAAGAGTATTTATGGAATGCTTTAGAGAGAATACAAGCAACTGATGTTTTGTACTCGGGGAGTTCTCTGTGTTGTTTGAGGGGCTTTTGGTTTTGTTTTTGTTTGTGTTATTTAATTGGTTATTATTATTATTCATTTCAAGACGTGGCTTCTTTAGGAGCTCCATTACCTGTGAGAATAAATGAAAACCTTTTCATTTTATTAGTAACATATCCTTTTGGTATTACTCATAATAAATTTTTGTGTAGTGATAACTTCCTTCTCAGTCTTTGTGTTTGTTTTTGTTTTTCTTTCAAAATCCATAAAGAATTTGGGTTCTGGTCATTGTTTGCATCAAAAAAAGGTGTAAAATTTTCTGGTTTTATCTGCCTCACATCCCATCATATAATCAGTTTTGTTTATTCTTCACCTTCAAAATAAATATTTGTGCACCCTACTTTGATTTGTAATGTAACCCACAAACTACCTCAGATCCATGAACACTTGTATCCCCCTTGAGAAGGTTAACTGTGATTTCCACTTGGGTGACCTCAGAAGTTTTTTTCTGTGCTTTAACACAGGCCTATTTTTCATAAATATCTAGTTGTAAAAGGAGTTCTTAAAAAGATAAATTTAAATATTTGCCCTAGCTCATTCCTCTGAAAAACATTCAAACATTCATTGCAAGAGGATAGTGAATTTTGTGAAGGTGCAGGAAAAAAAAAGCATGACAAAGATGAAAGAAAAGTGCCAGTGTATATCCAGGACAGACTTATGCATTGAAAAAGTAAGTTTAGAAAGGAAAGACATCACCCTTTTCACTCAAAACACAATCCAAGAAAAAAAGTCTGTAGAGAGTGAAGCTCAAGTAATTGCATTAAGAAAAGCATCATTAGCTTATGTTAATTTACCATAGCCTGATGAATACAGGAAGCATGACCATTTTTTCCAGTTCATAATTAATGTGTTAATTAAAGTGTTCAGAATACCTAATTGGCTTATTTCATACATGTATAGATGGAGAGGAGGAAAAGAAATAACACTGTGCTCTGCAACTTTGTAATTTTTTTCTTACAGCAATCATTTGCAGAGGCAGCAGTTCCAATCCCAGCTAGAGACATAAGGCAAATGAGCAGCTTTCTTGGGCAACAGGGGTGGGGACTGCAGATCACCCTGGCTTTACTGAGCAGCTAGCTTTTTTCAGACAAAATTCAGCTTAACTCATTAATTGTTTCTGATGTTAATGGGCAGCTGGGTTTGTCAGGAAGGTGGCTGTGCTGGAGGCAGAGAGGAGGCAGCCTCACAGAGAGCCAGACTGGATCCATATATCACAGATATACTTTTCGCATATCCTTAGGTACCAGTGCAACTCTGGCTGTTTATCCCTAGAGCGGTTAAATTCTGAGCTTTCAGCTACTTTCAGAGTTTAATTTGACAGTGTCTTAAACAGCATTGGGACATTAAGTAAATAGCTAAGAAATCTCTTTTGCTGTTCATACTGGCTTCATCTTGAAAATGCAGATCTGATTAGCTCTCCTGCTCTGCTCAGGATACTGCCATAGTTTAAGTTGAGCTGGATATTAAACCTGGAAAAGCAGTTTTGGGGACACCTTACAGCAACCTCCAAGTACCTGAACGAAGCCTACAAGAAAGCAGAGAGGGACTTTTTACAAGAGCATGTTATGACAGAACAAAGGGAAAATGTCTCTAAACTGAAAGAAAGTATGCATATATGGCATATTAAGGGTAAAATTCTTTACTGTAAGCGTGGTGAGGGAGTGGAACAGGTTGCTCAGAGAAGTTTTAAATGCCCCATCCCTGGAAGTGTGTAAGGCCAGGCTGGATGGAGTACTGAACAGTGAAAGGTCTCCCTGCACAGGACAGGACATTTGGGAACTCTATGATCCTTAAGGTCCCTTTCAACCCAAATTATTCTATTATTTTATTTTAAAAACTGGCACACTGCAATTAAATTGTTAACTTAATATAAATGGAGATTTGTCTGAAAAATGCATGGTAATGCCATATTAGAGTTCAGCTAGATGCCCCTTGAAACAAATGCCTCACAAGGAACTTGTCTATACCAGCTGGCACACTGATCAAGCAAGTTGGAAAACTTCATGTTCCTCATACACTGGGGCTACTTTGCACAGAACAGTGGGAACATATAGGATTAAAAAACAAACAAACAAACAAACACCCACCCCCCCCTCAATATAGGAAAACTTGGTCAACCTCTTTTGACAGGTCTGGTATACTTAAAAGCAGCAGAGACTGAGAGTTTAGATATCCTAGACTTGGTTTTATCTACAGATACTTCAGACTTGTATAGAGTGATGTCTAAGTACAGAGCTCTGGAATTAAGGCAAAGATGTGTAGTGAGTGTACAGAAGATGCACTGTCAGCTTTTGCCAAGGTCATTGCCTCCTGCCAGATGCTATGAGTGTTTCACCCTCTCCTGCACACAAAGCTCAGGTTTTCCTTACACAGATGGGTGTAGTGCAACTGATAGATTGCTGCTTTGAGCATGTGAGCCACAGCATTGGTTTTCCCAAATAAGTCATAAACAAGCATAAATGGTGGTAGAAATGGGAGCTATTTGGCTACCATTATAACCTCCCACTACAGTTATATGCTGAAAGAGAGAAAAGAAATAATGTGATAAAATGAGGCTATTTGTTGCGGCATGGGAGAGTGCAGCTATTATTCATGTTTTAGCTTTCACAATGAGATTATTCACAAGAAAATCTGAGCTACACAGTTAGAGACAGAACATTAATACTTGTTTTTCTGTATGTTAGTTACTACATAAGTCACAAAAAATATCTCTGGATCTGGAAGAGTCTGACTTAGCATCCAGTCTCACGTCACAGATGTGCTGGTGGTTTCTCTTTGTTTTCTCTTACTTAGGTGAAACCAATTTTTAACTCTTTTTCTGTGTAAGACTCACTTTTAACAATAAGAGATGTCTTTCTCAGGACAACAGGCTGCCTGAGCTGGTAGATGGAGACAGGAAACAGAATAGCCCCCCTGTAATCCAGGAGGAAGAAGTTAGTAACCTGCTGAGCCACGTACACGCTTGCAAATCAGTGGGACCAGATGGGATTCATCCTAGGCTCACGAGGGAGCTGTCAGAAGAGCTCACTAAGCCACTGGCCATCATTTATCAACAGTACTGGCTCACTGGAGAGGTCCCAGATGACTGGAAGCTGGTCGGTGTGACACCCATCCATAACGAGGATCTGGGAAACTACAGGCCTGTCAGCCTGACCTTGGTGCCTGGAAAAGTTACGGAACGGCATGGATTTAGGATGGGCAGGTCCTGCCTCATCACAGTCTGGTCCAATGGTCAAGGTGCCGTCACCTTCCTCATCAGAAGCATCTTTAAAAAACACCCTGTATGACAGGGGCACAGGCACTCTCAGGCATAGAGTGATTAGCTCTTTTGTGAGGCTGCTTGAGCAGCAGATCCACACTTACCACCTCGGGTGCCGTAAGAATGAAACAGTGAGACAGGGTCTTTCCAACCTCCAGGAGAGCTTCTTTATTCAACTAATCCAAAGGGACAAAGAACCAAATAGCTCAAGGGGACAGGGATGATATAGGGTAGCCGGGGGGGTGGGGTTTCACAACTTGGCTAATGGGGAAAGGAATTGGGAAAGGGACCAGTCAGGAAGAGGATCCAAAAAGAACCGATCAGAAGGGGTAAAAACCAGGAACTGGGGAACTAACCAATAACAAATAACAAATTAACATAGCGTTGCTAAGGCTCATGGTTTTTACATTCTTGGGTCACTATGAGCCAAGAGAAGTCTCCCAGGGAGTCTTCCAAGGCGGAGATCACTGTGCCTTCAGCTAGCCTAAAGACTACACATCCTCCATGGGAGAGAAACATTCTCTGTGGATGGTCTAGGGTACACCATACTGCCTGGCCAACCTGATCTTGCTTTATGACCAGGTGACTTACCTGGTGGATGTGGGGAAAGCTGTGGGTGTTGTCTACCTGGACTTCAGCAAGGTCTTTTATAGCATGTCCCACAGCACACTCCTGGAAAAGCTGGCAGCCCATGGCTTGGACAGGAGCACTCTTTACTGCGTTAAGAGCTGTCCAGACTGGTGGTGAATGGTATTGCATCCAGCTGGTGGCCAGTGGTGTCCCCCAGGGATCTGTGTTGGGCCCAGTCCTGTTTAATATGTTTATTAAGTATCTGGATGAGGGGATTTAGTCTAACATTAGCAAGGTTGCAGTTGACACCAAGCTGGGAGCATGTTTTGATCTGTTGGAGGGTAGGAGAGCTCTGCAAAGGGACCTGGATAGGCTGGATAGATAGGCCGAGTCCAATAAGATGAAGTTTAATACGTCCAAGTGCCAAGTCCTGCACTTTGGCCACAATAACCCCCTGCAATGTTATAGGCTGGGGACGGTGTGGCTGGACAGTGCCCAAGCAGAAAGGGACCTGGGGGCACTGGTGCCAGCAGCTGAACATGAGCCAGCAGTGTGCCCAGGTGGCCAAGAGGGCCAATGGCATCCTGGCCTGTATCAGGAATGGTGTGGCCAGCAGGAGCAGGGAGGTCATTCTTCCCCTGTACTCGGCACGGGTGAGGCTGCACCTTGAGTGCTGTGTCCAGTTCTGGGCCCCTCAGTTGTGGAAGGATGCTGAAATGCACGCTCAGAGTAGGACTACAAGGCTGATGAAGAATCTGGAACAAGTCCTGTGAGGAGCAGCTGAGGGAACTGGGGTTGCTAACCTGGAGAAGAGGAGGCTCTGGAGAGACCTTATTGTCCTCTAAACTGCCTGAAAGGAGATTGTAGCCAGGTGAAGATTGGTCTCTTCTCCCAGGAAACCAGTGAGAGGATAAGAGGAGACACTTTTAGGCTGTACATTAGGAAGCAGCTGTTCACAAAAAGGGATAATTAGGCACTCTTATGGGCTTCCCAGGAAGCTGGTAGAGTCACCACTGCTGGAGGTGTTTAAGGCTGGATGGGGCACTCAGTGCCATGATTTAATTGACAAGATGGTGTTAGGTAATAGGGTGGACTTGGTGATCTCAAAGGTATTTTCCAACCTAGCTGATTTTGTGATCGTCAGGTGACTATAACACTGCAAGGTGATAAACTGTTGGTGTAATTAAGAAGCAACTGTTTAGTTATGCTGAAGCAGATAGCTATAGATGAAATGAAGAAGTTATACCTTATGTGTTGTTCTCTGCATGAAAATTTGATGTGCTGGAGTTCAGTTAAGGACCAAGCAATGTTCAGAAAAAAATGTTAATAGTGATTTATCCCTTTCCTCCTGCTATCTATACTGGTTTTTGTGTTCAGAAATGATCTAGTTTTTGGCTGTGATCTATAGTTCATGTAGGAAAATATTGTTCTATATTGAACATCTTTGAGAGTTTGTCAGCCAGCTAAGAAACAAATGAATACCAACAATGAACTAATTTCTTTTCAGAGCCCTAAACTTTTCTGACTGCTTCTAGGATGAATTCTTTAATTTCTTTTAGGACAGACTTAAATTCTTTATAACAAAATTTGTTTGAATGGTCAATTTTCCAAGTCACGCAATGTTAGATAAATTGTTTCTGCTGTGAATTGTGGGGCTGTATAATGTGATAAGCAATAGGAAAAAAAAAGAATTAAAAGCTGGCTTGCTTGAAATCTGCTTTTTGAAAAGTTGTCTTTTAGATTTCTTTGCATTTAAGTATTGACTACCATCAAATTTAGCACTCCTGCTGGGCTTTTAGAAACTCAGCTCCCAGCGAGCTAATTTTGCCTTAGTTAAGAAAGTTGTCAGAAATTATTTGATTTTTGTAAAGATCAAAGTGTATTCTGGTATTTAAAAAAAGACACTTGATCATTTCTGTAATTACATAATATTTATAGATCAGGAATAAGTTATCTTATAGGTATCCCTGTCTTCCTTTTTTTTCCTAGCACAGACTGGATGATATGGTGATGACTCAGTTTTGAAGGAATAATCAGGTGACACTGAGTAATGTAAACAAGATTTTTGCTTAGTGAAACAGGGCAGTGTGCTTTTGCTGAGATGGAAAGCTTGGGTATTGCGAAGTGGTGTACTGAGACAACTTTAGCTGACATTCTGCGGAATGTAGAGCATATTAGAAACTGGATGTTTATTTTAATAAATAAGTCAAAATTTTTAATATATATAGTGGGAGAGGATACTTGAACTTCTATGCTTTCTTTAGTATCAAGTTGTCTGTTCTCTATGGTAAAGAATAAAATCTCCAACAAAAGCCAGTGCTGGAATATTTGATTTGCTGATTTTAGAAGCTGGTCAGCATCATCTCCCATAACACGATTTGAATACTTTTGAGGTAATTTTTATTTTTCTTATGTTTCTTATACATATTAGTTTCCAGATGGGATTTTTTTTTGTTTTGGTTTGGTTTTTTTGAGGAAGAGGACATGTTCTATCTTTTATAATTGTGATTAACTAGTTTCTAAATTAGGCTAAAATGGTGTTCAACTATCAAGAAGAAAAAGTTGAACACTAAGTTTAAAAAATAACAGGTTTTGAGAGACCAGAGAAGCTGTTAATTATGAGTCTAATTATTATGAGCAACCTCTAAAAGTTGCTTTAATAAACTTCTAGTTTCTAGGCAAAAGCAAATTCTGCATATTTTGCGTGGAATATGTGATGTTAAGCACAGTGGTGATAATGCTTTAGCTTTTTCCTTATCTTGAAACAGCAAATAATGTGTAATTCAGCCAAGGCAGCAACCAACACATTGACCAGCAATGGCTGTTCAGTGAGCTATGTCCAAAATCATCTGGAAAGTTGATAGAGTTCCACACCTGGGGATCAAAGCAGAGACACCAGAATCTGGGGAGCAATTGGCAAAAACTATTCTTAAACATTTCAGTTCTCAGATTTCCACTAGACTTTAATTAAGAAATTGCATTGAGCCCTTCACAGGGAATGTTTTTCTGCAGTTGGAGCAGAGGCTGGAGCACCTTGCTTATAAGTCGGTGGTAATGGGCAACCTTTGAGAAAAAGCTGCTAGTTTATCAGCTCACTAGGTGTGATATGGCAATTCCTGTGCTCTTATCTTGTTCCCTTACAGCTAGTCCCTCCACAAGACTGGAGTCACATGACAGGGATTGCTGGGGAGATCTACAGGCTTATCCAATTTTATGGATGATTGCAACACTTTAAGCCTCTCAGACTCATCTACAAAGGCAAGGAAGTTTAAAAGAACAGGGGAAGTTGATGGCAAATATGAAAAAAGACAGGAGAGACCTCAAAATAAATTGATTTAACCTATTGGCATAGGTCCAGAATTTACTGAAAATTAAGAGTTGGGATTATGAAGTAAAAAGTACAAAAAAAATCCTAAATTAGAAGAGATAAGAAAACGACATAAAATAATTCTTTGTTTTGACAAGAGCATTGTGTGTTAACAGAATAATTAAGTCATATCATTTCTAGTGACCTGAAAAGAGCTGTTCCCTTTTCTCTCCATCTTGTATTCCCTGAAAAGAGAAGTTTTCTCATTTTAAGGCCTTTGTCAACAACACGCTTTTCTTTTTCTTGCTAAGAAGGTTGCCACATTTTTACATGGTGCATAACAGCAAAAATAGATTGTCTCCATTGTCTAACATGCTTCATGAAACACAGCTGAAATCTTAGTTATAAAAGTGCTTACAATTATTTCAGAGACTTACCATATATCACATTACAAGCAAGTAAAAGAAAGGCAGTAATCATGTCTTTTATCTTGCCAATTTGACCTAAGAATTTTATAGAGGTCTAAATATTACAGCTGAGGAACAAGATGCTGCTGACCAGAGTAATAAAAAGCATTGTGAGATTTCAGCTTTCAGTCAAGGTGCTAGAATGTATTACAGAAAGTAATCTAATTATGTATTTTATTATCCATAACAATTAAAAATTGACTGTTTTATTTCCAAAATTTTCAATTAAATATAGGCTTTTTTTTTTTTCCTTAACATCAGAAGCTCATTGTTGGTATTTTGCAAAAAGCCTTTGCCCAGCAGAGGTTGTAGTATTAAGTATTCTGCTTTCTCCTTGTGTATCAGACAAATGCTGTTAATTCCATCTTGTGACATGGAAACATTCAAAGCCCATAATTTGTCCCAAAACATGCTGATAACATAATTTAAAATATAACATTAATACTGGAAATATAATATAGGCTGCTTTTACACATGATTTTAAACTATCAGCAGTACCAGCCAAAGAAAATATTTTTGAATTCATTGAATGTGGAGTGCATAAAAGACTTAAATCAGGAAATTATGCCTAGATTTAGTTTTGATGATCAATAGTAGTTGTATTAGTAAGTATTGACTGAGTTTTAAAAATTGAGTATAAGCAAATTTCTGACAAAATTATATTTAAAATCTGCTCCCAGTTTCTACTCCACACAAAGGAAAACTAAAGATTTTAAAGATGAAAAAATTGTTAGCATTTTGGCAAATTGAATAGAATGAGCTAAACTGTAGATTATTATATGAAATTGGAAAGAGGAGAAAAGATAGATTTGCAAGTGTGTATTAGAAAACTAAGAGCCCCTAAAATTTGTTAATTTTCCAGGCAAGTCCAGAAAAGAAATCCGTTTTTGTTCTTAATATTATTGGAGAGTGTGTCAGGTTTTTTTCTTTATAATTTACATGGAAAACATAAGGTACTAGTAACATGAATTCAGAAGTGTTCAAACAAAGCTATATTGATATGCAGTGGCTAGAGAGCTAATTCAGAAAACTGCTCTGAACAAATTAAGACACACTTTAAAGTGTAGCTGTCACAGCACTGTCTGGTTCAAATTGAAAGGATATGTTGCACTGTGGATAGTTCTAGTGATGGAAGATTATGTAAAAAACAGGATCATTTGTGTTTGTTCCTAAAGGGACCCTCAGGCCAGAGAGTTCGTAATGTCTTTCCTGGATTTTATTAAGCTAATGTACCATGTCTTCATTTGATTTCTTTTTGTTCCCAGAGGGATTATAATGTTCCTTTTAACTATGTTTGCTTGAAAGTATATAATGTGCTTCTACAATACGGATTTGAACATCTGAGCCTCAAATTTCCTTTGCTAGATAGATATATAAAGCTATAAAATGAAAATTCACCAGTTTATCTAAGAGTTCCTTTGAAAGAAGAGCTCATGCCAAATAAAAGTGGTAAACTCCAAATGATAAATCTAACCATTTATAAAAATTATCCCCCTATGAAAAGAAAGATTTTTTTTTTTTTTTTCCTCATGAAAATTTTTGGTCTTCATTGATGATTTGGCACAGTCAATTAAAATCCCTGTAAGTGCCCTGAAATTCAGTTTAACACAAAACAAAGTTTGGATTATGGGTGGGGATGGGGAGGGTGTAAAAAGATACTTTCACTTTGAAGATACAAAAAACAAATTCCCTTCTCTGGATGGATGAGGAGCTCAAGGACCTCAGCTTTCTCACCAACCTTGTTCCCATGGAAAGGATTCTTTCACAGGTGAGGAGATTTTAGCAGCTTGTTTGCATTTGATGCTGTGTGGTAATTTAACTTCACCAAAAAGGACATGTTTAATCTATTGCAATACTGGTACATGCTATGTCACAGCCATTTCCATGACCTCAAATTCCATCAACAGTTATTCACAGCTAATGGAAAGTCACATCACATCATAAAGAGAGACATCACCAAGTTTTAAAAGGTTGTAGAGTATTAAAAAGCTGATGGCTGTGGCAGAAGCATTGTTTAGCTTGTGACAGTGATTATCAGTGATTAAAAAATGTGTAATAAAAATTGTTATGTTTTTTTGAATTCTGGATACATGGAGATTTTACAGATGCTTGATTCCTGAGACTTGTCACTTCAGAAACTCAGCTTTAGTGTTGAAGAAACTTGTTACTGCAGAACTGGCATGATAGAGTGTAACACAATATGTTCTGACTTGCATGTAATCCTTCAGCAGATGAGTGTAGCTCCAGGGATTTTGACATGACACAAGCTCCTGTTTTAGATCATTTTCCATGGTGCTTGGCAAAGCTAGCCTTAAACATGAATTTTTCAGGCAAAGTTGCACAAATTGGGAGAAAATTGGTGGCAACTAAAACTATCCCATTTACTGTGGATTCAAGGACTTTTATGATAAGGCCTAGGAATGTTAAAGTGTTGGCTGTGATCCAAACATGTACTGTGCCAGGAGAAATGTAACTGAGAACTTTGAGTCTGTAAATAAAGATGGGTAGAAACCTTAGACCCTGAGGAATATTATGTCCAGAAAACTTCATGTTGTTTTGCTGATTAAGAATCAAGTATGATTTTTTTTTCTCCTGGATCTTTGATGATTACTATTAAATCATAGTTATCTTGGCTTTCAGATTTTTAAGCAAGTTTTAAACCCAGCACTTGATCTTGCATGTTGCTGATATCATTGTCTAGTTCCACAAGGTGCACTTGTGTCTCCTCTGAGGTCATTGTGCAGATACTGACACTACCCAATACAATGAGATGTAAGCACAGTATTCTGAATTTTACACCTTGTAGCAGAATATTGATAAAGATAGCAGAATGGTCTTGCATCTGTTACAGGGCAAGCTGAAGCAGCTCTTATTTTAGTGAATCTAGTATTTTTTTGCACTGATGCAAGCAAATGACAGCTGAAGGAAGATGACAAATTTTCTAGTCCCATTTCACTGAATTCATTGTGAAAATATTGTGATAAACTTTGCTTTTAATATATTAGAATTTTTCTTCTTCATAATCCATAAATTCATTTACAAGACAAGTGTCTGAAAGCTAATTTTCTAATTTTCTGCTCTTTTTGTGCCCATTTCTACTCCCAGAATGAATTCAAGAAATTCAGTGTATGTTTCTCAGTCTCTGGGGGCTCCATGGAGGTTTTGGTATGTTTTGGGGGGTTTTGTGGGGCAACCTTATTACTGCTCAAAAATACCTATTCAGAAAAACAGTGGAGATTGTTGACCATGAGATATCAGGCAGGAACATATGAAAATTGAAGAAGTCCACTTCCATGGCAGTAAGATTTCCCAATATCAAGAATTTTAAAGAAATATAATATAAAGTGATATAATGAATAAATAGAGGGCAATGACATATGGAAAATTAATTTATTAACCTGATGCACATAATAGTTGCTAGTGCTGATTATGCAATACTGAGCAATTTTATATTAAAGGCAAAATAAAAAGGCAAGTGTGCGAAATCGTGAGACTCTATTACTGAGTTATTTTCTAGAGCAGAAATATTACCTAGTTTAGCAAATTTAGCAACAGAATTTCAGGAAACATTCGAGCCCCTGTAGATTAGAGGTTCTTGTTTAAGGAGGATAGGAAAGCTTTTAGGGAGTACGGCCCTTCTTTTGTGATCTTAATAATATGAAATACCTTAGCCCTTGTAAGATAGTTGGATGATACAATATTTCCTCATCTCATCTCTTTTCAAGGCTGAACAAGGCCTGGTCATTCAGTTTCTCCTCACAGGATGAATGCTCAAGCTCTCTAGCTTTTTGGTCCTCCACTGAATGTAGAGTAGCACAGGAAAATTACAACCCTCAGTTGAATGGGAAAGTGGTGTGAGGGGCTGGAAAACAAAAGCTTCAGAAACAAGAGATGTCAGGTGGAGAAAAACAGAGCAAAAAGATACCTCTCAAGTGATGCACACAAATACACACAGACCGGGAAAGCAGAGCTGGGCCTGTCATTGAGACATTTGTGTATCAGGGTCCAAGGAGAAGCCAGTGAGGGATGAAATTTTGGCAGGATCGTGTTACAATCCACAAAATTGGGATGAGAAAGTGGGTGCCATATTCTCTGAAAAAACTAGGAACATCTCCAGATTGCATATCTTCATTCTCATGCAAAACTTTAATCTCTGACACCTTCTGGAAGGGAGGCACAGTGGGATGAAGTCAACCCAGTTTTCTGGAGTGTGTCAGGAATAACTTCATGAAATATTATACATTTTGATAGGTCAAATTAATGTATGCTACAGATATAAATGTTTTTACTGGAGTAACATTTGTGACAAATTTGCTTTGTAAAATCTTTGGCAATAAAACTTTTGTTCTCCAAATGATATTTTGCTTCTACTAATGAAAAATAAGAAATTCATTGTAGTAATAAAAATAAAAGAGAAAAATAGTCGTAGTGGCTTCATAAGCATTGTTTAGATCTTATAAGTGACTCTGATTTTTTGGTGCCTAATTAGCACTGCCAAATCAGAAGCTAAACTATGGGATAAGATGCTTAATACCCACAATTAATGGCACATATTTTTTTTTCATTCATTATTTTTAAAAACCTGTATTTAAATCTATATTCTTACCATAACAGATAGAATTATCATATCTCATTTTGTCTCCTTAAGCCATGTGGTTTTGCCTGTTTAAAACATTTTTATAGCACAATAATCATAGGATTCAATTTTTACAGAAGTAGTGATTTAGCTACATTAGTGCTTTAGAAGCTCTGGTTACATGCTTATTTCCTGGCCTTCTCCTCTAAGGAAAATCTCTCTGTCTTCAGTAGGAATCATAGCCATGTAACTGAAAGCAGAGAAACACAAACTGTGATAAGTTGCTTTCTCCAGTATAAAAGTGTGAATCAGGAGAGCATGGCAAAGCTGTCATACAGTTGCATAGATGTTCCTGGACAATTTATCTTGAGCTGCAGTGCTGTTTCCTATGGCTGCTGTCCTGGCTCAGCTGATGAAAATTTCCTTGAAGACTTTTAATAATATTTGCTTGTTTCAGCATGCAGGAAAACCAATGAGCTTTATTCAAGAGAGAATGATGTAGCTTCTGCAAGCTCTATGGAGATGGAACCCTGGGATGTGCATTTATGGTGAAGTAGGAGAAATTACTAGCTTTAGCACTACAGCATTCCTCATAAAGTTTCAGAATACTGTTTATTTTCTCAGTTGTCTGTGTGAGGCGGATGATGCATTACAGGGGCTTACATACACACAAACTAAAGCTATATTTATCCTCACTTAGGCCTTTTTGGGGCTTTTTTTTGTTTGTTTGTTTTTGGGGGTTTTGTTGTTGTTGTTTGGTTTTTTTGGGTTGTTTTTTTTTTTTGGGGGGGGGGGGGGGGGGGTTTGGTTTTTTTTTTTTTTTTTTTTTTGCCTGGGCATTGCTTCTGCCAAGTTAGATGATTTTTCTCTTGAATACTCCTTTTATTGCTGTGGCTGTTTCTTCATCTGCCAGCTGCTGATTGCCTAGACAGAAATTACTTAGGTCCAATCTGCAGTCTAGCTGCAGATTTGAGGTGGTGGGATTTTTTTTTTTTTTTTTCCTTTTGCTGGGGCAGCAGGTATACTCAGTTAGTCCAGACATGCAAAAGTCCCTTTTTCTTCTCAGCAATGTTGAGTCTTGACTGACAGAGTTGAAAAAAAATGCATTCGGAGCAAGTATTTCAATCTGTAGCCTGAAGGTCTTAAATGAAGAGTGTGGAAGCTGCATAGAGATTAATTTCTGCCTAGGGAGCCGTGCCGTCCTGAGTGTTAGAGGGCTAATGGAGGCAGGGGGAGAAGTGGGAGTGTTTCAGGACACCTGTAGTTAAATACTGCTTTGAATCTTTCCCCAGACTATGTATGTTGAACCTACCTATTCTAAAGCTAACATTTCCATAGTCTCGTCCCTTCTGTGGGTTAAAATTTCTAAAAGAAGGGTTGGAGTGTGCATGGGGCTTTTAATTTATTATAGTGTAATTTTTGAAATGGTCTGCTGAATGAACTTTGAGTTCTCATTAATTTATGTTGAATAAAAATCCTAGCAGAATTTCTTACCCTGATTAGTGTCTAAAATGTATCAGATTAGTTAATCCCATGAGGATAAATTAACATTTGATGCCAATGATAAGAGCACTGATACTTTTATTAGTGTTATAACTTTTTCTGCTGCCTTCCCCCCCCCCGCCCCCCCACACCTCACATAGTCTCACGTGTTTACAGTGATTTTTGTATACAGGGCTATGTTTTGGCTCCAAGCAGTGTAAACTCATTAGGGAATCCTCATTGTTTATTAGTAGTTTACCATAGACTTCAGGCAAATTGCTGCCCTAAAAAGTTGAATTCTACTGTAGTAGAGTTCTATCTTGAAATGAACATATTATTTTGCAAATTAAAATAAAGAAGAAAGTTGTTCCTCTGATGTTCTTGTGACTCCGCATATGATATCAATAAATGTTTTGCTATTAGCAAAATAAAAGGCATAATATGAGCTTTCATCACCAAAATGGATGTAGTATAGAGTAATTTTTAAAAATGGAATCTATTTTCTTAATGGAGAGAAAGGATAAGGATCGCAGTACTGCTTGCAATACTTGCATTAATGAAAAAAATAATTATCTTCTGTCTTTGCTAAAACAGAAAATGGCACAAGCGCCTTGAATCAACTATATATTGGATTTCAAAACTCATCTCTCAATATTTCACAATTCTGTGCTCCTGCTTGTTGAAGGAAAACCAGAAGAATTAAGCATGTTTACTAGGACAGATTGAGCAGTACTGGTAGCTGATATTCATGCATGGCACTGGTGCTATCAGAGCTCCTGTGATATCTTGAGCAAGGTATGATTTCCAGAAGCATCTGGAAGCAGTGGCTAATCAATTAGGCTGATAGGGAGAGTCCTGTCCTTTTGTCAGGATTGGGTCAATACCACTTTGACACAAATAAGAGGATAGTACATCTACCTCTAACTGTTAATTTTCTAGGCAATTTGCATGAGGAAAAGATTAAAAAAAAATATTTCTGGCTATTCAGAAAGTTTCAATTTGCAATGGCTGATTTAATTTTTTTACTTTCAATAATTTTGTTATGAAAATTCATTAGCTTCATTTATAACGTTTTGTGGAAAATTATCAAAATGCACGGTGATATTACCACTCAAGAAGGAAACAATATTTCAGACTGCTTTTTTAACAATTTAGATATTTGGGAGATCACCACCATTTGGGTTGAGACCAGCTGCTCAGAAACTCCTGTAAAATGGGAATTCACATTTGAAATTTTGAGCAGATGGAAAAGTGTATAGAGGAAAAGCAAGTTTAGCCTGAATAAGAAGCACTAGGGAAGTCTTCAACCTGCATATATTCCTGAATGGATATTTTTCTTGCCAGTCTCTAAAGAAGAAACTTATTAAAACCAAGCATACAAAAAACCCCAAACCACACCAACAGCAGTATGAATAACAAACTGGTAGAAATGTAAAAAAGAGTAACAGAGGAAAAAGTGCCCAGTATTCAGATTCTGTAGCAGTCCAGGGGCTAAGCCCAAGTGGATGTTGCAAACATCAGTAGCAGCCAGCAAAGGTTGGCTGTTGACAATCATTAAGGGAGCTGGACTTCAGAACTACTGTATTTAATGTCAGGAGCCAGGTAATTTTTTTTTTTTTTTTCCTACTCGCTGGGCTAAGACTCTTTAAGGGCCTGAAAGAGCTGGAGGGAATACACCATGAAGCAGGGTGTTTCAAGGGAGATTTTTTTCTTGGAGACACACACTAGGAGATTTGCAGTTAAAAAGCATAGATAGAAAACAGATAGTGAGAGGAATGAAATAATCATGTGCCTTCTATTTTTTCACAGCAAGCATTTCACTAGAGTGCTGTTTGCTCACACTAGAACACTGGTGTATACTGAAGCACGATGCACGATGCACTGATATATACTGAAGCAGAAACTATGTTCCTTACAGAATCTCACACAGCAAGTCTCTGTAAGACTGGAGGTTCAGATTTTATCTTTTATGGCTGAAGACCTGTCACAGAACAACATATGTAAGCCAGAATTACATAATTTAATCATTTTTCATGTGCAATCATGGGGGAAAAATATTAATCAAGGTAAGCTGGAACACCATGATATAACTTTCAGTAATTCAGCTTTGCCTTCCACCAATTTGTGGGCTCAACTAATGGGAACAGGAGATGACTTAGGTGGATAAAGTATTTAGGCATCTCATTGTTATTGAAATTGTATAAATCAGGTGCTGGAATACCTTAATTCCTTTTCCTCTGGTATTTCCACTTAGGAAGGATCACAGCAGTTGCAAGGAAGTATCATGATGAGCTTGTATTTTTATTTTAAAGTGATGTAAATGCTATTCAATCACAGTAAAACTTTGCTGTTTGTGATCTGGCCATCATTAAAATCTTGGATAAGAACCTACTAATCAGGGATTGATTGCTAAGCCCAGACACTGCAGAGGTAGTACCTGATCTCCGTTAAATAGACACTTGCTAGTTCTTGCCAGGGATATGACCTGAGTTGTCAGGAAAACCCCAGCGCTGCATTGCGTAAACAGACAATGAGATCTTTGTGTCATGGTATTTGCAAAGGTGTTGTGAGGAAAAGGGAGATCTCTCTACTCTCTGCCTCATCTTTTGTATGCCACTGTGGTTATTTTGTATGCAAGGGATTTGTATGCCAGGGCGCGGCTATCCATTGCCTAGCCTCAACTTTCTGCCTAAAAAACAAGAAAACACCTCATGGAGAAGAAGCTGCTTGATGCCTTGAATACAGATGATGTGCACAGAATATTTAAATCTCATCCAAGTTTTGTTTAAGATTCCATTAGGATGCAGTTGTGAATGAGCTTCTTTTTGCATATGTAATTAGAGAGCAGAACAGATGGGAAAGGCATAGTTTAAAGTGATGTGTTCATTAAAATAACCAAAGCTGCAAAGTGTTTGTTCCCCAACAGTGAATTCAGGACATGAGACTCCTTAGGTTTCTGATATTTTTCCCCCTACTTTGAGTCTTGCAACTGTGAATGACAACAATGAGATCTCTTTTGCATCAATTTTTGTTAGATATCACCACTGTTCCTTAGGGCAGATTGATGTTCATTCCCTCATATGTGCTGCGTGCTCAGTTAAGATATACTAGGAAGCAGTGGGTATTAAGAAGCAGACACTACATCAAGGGATTTATTTTAATTGCATTTACTGTAAGAATGATCCTTTGGGATTTAAAAAATGATATAGTGATTTTAATGTTCTTTCTAAAGAGATCTATGTGGACTGTATCCTGATAACTACTGTTATCCCTTGGGTTATTTCTACTTTAACTATCAGGTTTTTAAATGAAAATGAAATAATTTTACAAAATATAATTAGGGGGGTTTTTTGACATACAGACCCTGTCTATTTTCTTACTAGAAGGCAAGTCTTCTAAAATTAGTCTAACAATGTCCAAAAAATATTTGCTAAAGGGAATAAGATCCTTATTCTCCTTCACCAATATAGAAAAAAAATAGTTTTACATAGTTTAAAAAACTAAAAAAATACCTCCTTTATAGGCTTGCATCTTTCAGCTGCCAAGAAGGAAGGCTAATCTGAGGAATGAATATAGGATTTTCCCAATCTTTTACCCCTGCAAAATGAGTTTTATTAGATGTATCTTATAGGGAACTTAGAGCTTTAGATCTTACTGGCTCTTAATTGTTGCTGCACTTCCAGGAAGCTGTTGAAACTCATGGAGAAGTAGGTCAAAGGTTGGATCTCATTTGCCAGTTTTTAATAAATATGGTTTGATTTGGGGTAATTCTAGTAATGAATTCTAGAGAAGAAGATATCTACTCATAATTTTTGTTCTCCTCTTCTCTCGTGCTGCTATTTTCTCAGTATTTTTTACCTTCTAAATATCAACCTTCGTTTCTCTTGAAGCCGGATGTTCGTTATTTTCCCATCATTGGTGTTTTGCATGGTCTTGTCTGCAAATGCATCCCTGCTCTTATGTGCTAAAAAAAAGAGCTTTTCAAAATGCTAAAGCAAATCCCTACCCTGAAGATAGGGAATGGATTATAAATCCAAATTTAGCTAGAACAGCAGACAGATACAAGAAATAAACAAATGCATGCTCTTTATGATAAGGAAATAAATGTTTGTCTGTGCCAGTATCAGGAAAATATAGTTTCAATTAGAAGTGAAGCCCTGTAAGATGGCTGAAGCATCTTTGTTGGATGACTCTATCAGTACATAGTAAATGTAACCTTCCCTCAAAGCAACTTGAAGTGTGAAGTCTTTAATCATCCAAGATATCTGTATAAGCTTAACTTTTCCCAGTGTGACTAGACTCACTGTAGCATTCCAGGACTGGAAGGGACCTTAGAGGTCATTTAATTTCAACAGCTTCTACCAGACCAGAAAGTCCTCTTCAATCTGACCTTGAATACTGCTAGGAATGGGGCATCCACAGCTTCTCTGGGCAACTTGTTGCACTGTCTCACCAGCCTCAGAGTAAAGAATTTCTTCCTAATGTCTGACCTAAATCTACACTCTCTGAGTTTGAAGCCATTCCCCCTTGTCCAGTCAGTACACACCCTTAGGAAAAAGTCTCTCTCCATCTTTCTTGTAGGCTCCCTTCAGGCAGTGGAAGACTACAATTATTCAATTATATGACTACTATAAAAATTCACCCCAAAGCTTTCCCTTTTCAAGGCTGAACAATCCCAACTTTCTCAGCCACTCTTTATAGGAGATGTGCTCCAACCCTTAGAGCATCTTGTGACTTCCTCTGTACTTATTCCAATAGCTCCACATCCTTCTTTTGTTGGGGGCCTCACAGCTGGAAGCATTTTATTTTCTCTGAGTAATATCTTTATCTACGCTGTATTATAAAATGGATAGAGGAAGACAAGGCAAAAATGAAAACCTCCATCCATGTCCTGCTTAAGTACAATGGTGACAAAGGGTGCAGGTAGATTTATGCCATTTAGGAGTTTGAGTCTCTTATATTGTTTTCTAGGTGCTGTAGAAAATGGCTGCCCATATTTTCTCTGAAGTGCAGTAAATGAATGATCTCAGTAGTTCAAAGATTTCTTTTTGGTCTTGATTTATCTTTTATGTAGCAGAATGACAAGCAATGTCTTGGAAAATAGCAAGGTGTCAAACGGTATTGATTTCATGCTATTGCAGTGACCTAGAAAGTGTTATTTATCATTGAAAGATTATGGTGTGGTCTTCCCATAAAAATAAGATGATTCAAACTCCAGGAATGTTTCAGGGTATTACTACATAATTATTTAAAAAAGCATATTTTTTTTCCTTGCTGAAAGGCCATAGAATTGTTCTATGATTAGATAAAATAATCCACTGAATTATAACTACCCCAAAACCTCCATCTTACAACTATAATTTGCTTTCTAATGAAATTTCTGAGTAAGAATCCTCCTCTTTTTTAATTCATGTCATTGAAAAAATTTTATTACTGATTTGGAAAGTAGATTTACTGCAGTACTGGTATGTTTAATTTTGTGATTTGAAGTAGTGAGCACAAGTAACACTAAAACAAGAATTCTTCCCCTGTGAATTAATGTTTCCAGTTTTCATCATGAATGAAAATTAAAGTCCCAAATTTTCAAACGAATTATTTCTAACTGAAACACAATACAGAATAGACATTTTCAGAAATCATCAGTGTCCCCTTCTTATAGATGTGTAAACTCAGTATCCTACAGCAGTTCGGATAAAAATATAAAATCTGTGACCCTACCCCAGCTTTGCTGCTTACTGACAATTCATTGTGCAGAACGATAAGAAAATAAAGCTAACTCATCATGTTGGCTGTCTTTGTGTGCAGTAAATGGGAGGCAACTCACTCCCCAAATTTGAATAGGAAGCTGAAATGTGTAATTAATTAAAAGGAAGAAATTATACATGAAAAAATAGGCCCACACTGACTTAAATTCTTTATACTCCTAGAAATGAACTGTGCATGTGGCATTCAGAGATAAACTCTGTTTTTCATGCTGCTTTCTGTTACACTGAATGAACCTGTGTGAATAAAATGCACTAAAAACAGAAAACATGTTGGAATATTCATAATTTAAAAAAATTAGGCCTTCGAACTTTAACTCTTGTAATGAAGCTAATACTGTTAGCAATCATTTTTATTTGGTGTAAAATCATTAACAATTTCCACTTTTAACATTCTGAATATAGTTTTATGTCTTCTGCATAAGACATGTCGTGTTTGTTTCAGTAGTTTGGTCAGTCTGCAGTAGGAGCAGATAAAATTTCTTGTTTTGAAAATAAAGCTTTATGAAATCTTTCATAGCTGCCTTTTACCACATGTATGCTCTGGCTGGCTGTGCTTGTTAAACTTACAGACTTCTATGTACAGGAAAGATTCTTGGATGCTCAAAGATATTTGGGCCACATGCTCAGTGATGACTTTACTGTTGCTGAACTTGGAGTTCTCTGTTGACAAAAGTTAATGTACGGTCATTTTTGCTCAAGTTTAAATGGGTTGTCCTGTGTGTGGTGTAGTGTGCTATGTGGTATAAATCAGTGTATCTCATGACTCACTTGTTTCATGTCACTGGGTCAAATATTTTGGTTGCTGACTGTGTGAATATGTTTAATCACATTAAATTCTGGAATGGCATAAAAATAAAAATAGGAAGCAGATATTGTCTGCGATTCAATTCATTGCACTGTTACTACCAAAAAGGCTTCATAAATTCTCCTCATCTTTTTAAGGAAAGTAAACAGTATTATATGCATCTGTTTAGTGTCTTTAAAACTGTTTTTTAGTTCTAACCTCCTTCTAATTTGTAAGTCTATTGATTTCATAGTATATTGCACTATTTGTCGTTAAAAGGTAGTACATGAAATAAAGGGAGCATCGTATGAAAAAAACATGTATCCAGTGCCTATTTTCCTGCCATAATAAAAAGTGGAAATAATAAGTGTAATAAAATTCAGAATATAGCCTATAACTATTAAAAATGAGCAGTTTACACTGAGGTGTGAATAATAACTCTGAACGGCAATTATTCAACAATTTTAATACACCACTCTAGTTTCAGTATGACATAATATTCCCTGTAAACTACTAACATGCTGTTATTTTTCTCCTTCCATAAAGATAATTCATTATTCTTTCATAATGTACTGGTCATAAAATTCTCATTAAGAAATAATGTCATATTGTGGAAATTATGTCTGATTTCAAAATTCCCCACTCATTCAAAAAGGCAAAATATACTATCTATCGGTAACTCCTCTGTTTCAATCCAGTATCAAGCCAAATTCTGAATTCTGGTGAGGAAGCAGGGTTTTATTGAGCAAAATATTTAATGATATGCAGAACTGTGAGCATGTGCATATTTATAGGGGTGTGAGATTTTTGGATCTACTTAGATTGAATGGAGGTATAAATTCCTCCAGTACTTAAATTCCTCCAGTGAATTCAGGGTGTTTTCAAGATTTCACAGTGGGAAAATTTGTAAGTAATCCAACATTTTCATAAGTTATTTAGAGCAGGTACATTAAAAAAAAAAAAAAAAAAAGGGATCCTGGAACCCCGGCCCACTCAGACTGCCCACCATTCCTTTACATGCTGGTCTGCTCAGCAGCACATTTAGCTGCAACACAGCACATTTCTCCTTCATCCTTTCGATTATTTATTTCTTTACTTGCTTGGAAAAGCCAGAAGGCAAATCTGAAACAGATTCAGGATAATATTGTTTGCTGCTCTTTGCAACATTGACTAAAAGTCTTGTCTGTTGCTTGTTAGAAATTGTTATAGGGCAGTCTGACTTGCAAAACTAGTGTTTCCATCTCACGGCCTAGATGTGACAATTGTGTCACATCTCTTTAAATTTTCTTAAGCATGACGTGAAAAATACTTTTCAACTCTTCTTACATAAAAATAATCACCCAATTTTTACAAATTTTTGAAAGGATCTCTAGGTGTGACTCTTTGAAACCTAGTTGAAATTTACAGTGACTGTTTATCAATTATAGAAGGCCAAAGTCTTGTCTCAGTAATATGAATATACTAAATAAAGAAATTATGTCTTTTCATGCTTCAAAGTCTTTACCTTTAAATGTACTTAACAAAGTCTCCTGGTTTAATGTAAATCTCCTGCATTATGGTAAAACCATAATAACTATTTTAACCTTCATAGCATTATAGTATGTCACACTTTTTGATCAATTACACTGATGAAGGAAAATTCATTGATTGACTGTTTATCTTTCATAAAACGTTTTTAAAATGCTCACATTTGAATTTTTTTTTTTTTTTTTTTTTTTCGGTAGCTACCAAAGGGTTTTTTTACAAAGGCGGCTTTTGTACAGTGCCAGCTTCTTATCTTTTGTGTGTCATCAGTCTCAGATAAATCAATCTGGTGAGGATATTAGGACTGGGAGAGAAAACATAATTTCTGCTATTACAACAAGTATGTAGAACTAACTCTTCCAATCTCCATGCATAGTCATATGAAGAAGCTGCATTCTGTTTTGGATGATCAGTCTTGCAAAACTAGATCTAGTTTGAATTTGAGGATGTGTGAGAATATTTTTCCTGCAAAATGCTTTTCAATAAGGTTGGTTTTTTGTGTTTATTTGTTTTAAATAACATCTAACTATTCCCTACAGCTATAGTATCCTGTTTATTTTGCTGGGTAGAGCAGGAAGAAAGCATCTATTGCAAATCTTGAGAATTTTAACAATTTAGTTGTCATTTGTGTAGTGCTACACTTTTAATTACAATGAAAGGCAACCACGTAAAGCATGAGATCATCCCACTGATATGACAACATTAAAATATCCAATGACTTGCAAACGTTAACACCTGTAACAGCTGAATAAGTTTTAGGGCTGTCGAAGACTGAGGCAATGCTGCCGCCTAATGATGGGAGTATATAAGATGCAGTAAAGCAAAGTTGCTTGTTTGGCAAGCAGGCAAAGCTTGTGACATCAATTGAAGACTATAAGTGAAATTAAAAGCAATAAAAATTGGCCCATGGACTACACTATATGATTTGATGGTGTGCCAAGACATTTATTTGATTCAAAGCTAAAAGCAAGATAAAACCCCTGTAAATCACATTGAGTCTGTAAACATTTTGTTTTCTGTGAATTAATGTCTGTTATGATTATAAAGAGAATGATGCTCCACTTTTTCTTTTTTGATAGATGAGGGGTTTTTATTTCATGTATTTCCTAATGCTTACCATTATAATATCTGTCTGAGAATTTTTATTATTCTCTGAAGAATCCTAATACAGTTTTCCCGTTAATATTTTTATTTCAGAATAAGAAATTGCATTAATGTCTCAATACTAAATTTATCAATGCATCACTGGCCTTCTTTATTTAGAACAGTTTAATGTAGTCTAGTAGCTGAGAAGAATATTAATAGTATTACTGCCAAGTTAATCCATGGACCCATAAAGAGCAATAACACTTGTGTAAGGCATCTGCCAATGTAATCTGTGACAGCTTGCACAACAGCAGATCAAAACTGGATCTAGCCCTGAAGTACCTGCTCCTTTCTTAATTCTTCTGGTAGATCTTTCAGTTTGTGCTCTATAGTGAAACATTAGAAAGCAGAGAACTCACTCTTACTTCCTCATTTTTAATCTATATTATCTCTTCAGCTTGGAATGTTATTGAAAAGGCATAGAAAATCCCTTTTTATTATTTTTTTTTTTCCTTATTTGTGCCTTACTCTGAAAAAGAACTCAATGGAAAGTTGGTCAAACCTTGAAAAATTATAATTTGGCAAAAAGTATTAAGCTGTAATTAAAGCATTATAAAGGTGATAGGTTAACAGACATCCAATTAAATCATTGTAATTCGTTAGTAGTATGATTAGGGCAATAGATTTAACGTACTTAAAGCCTGGGCTAAAGTTTGTTCTGCATTTAAAAAAAAAAAAAAAAAAAAAGGAACTCATATTTTGTGTTCAAATATTTTTGGTATTCCATTCATCTCAGCTGGGCTGACTTCCAGCAATCAGCATCTTCACAATGAGCTCACAGCAAAGCAACTGCCTAAGATCTAAATCTCCCTTCTGCTTCTTCACAACAGGTGCAGGAGGTTGGTCTCCATCAGACAGTGATCATTACCAATGGCTGCAAGTGGATTTTGGGAACAGGAAGCAGATCAGTGCTATTGCAACTCAAGGCAGGTACAGCAGCTCTGACTGGGTCACTCAATATCGGATGCTCTACAGTGATACAGGGAGAAACTGGAAACCATACCATCAAGATGGAAACATCTGGGTAAGAAATTGCTATGAAATGAGGGTGTGTTCTTGTAATGGTGTTGATTGTCAGTGTTTTGGGTTTTTTTAAATTCTACAGCCTGTTTGACTATTTGGTGTTTATATCAGGACGGAACACAGCTTTGCTCAAAACACAGTAATTCAAGTTGCAGCTGCTGTCAGAAGGGCTATCCCCAGATTAGCAAACCCATTTTGGAATGACCATATTTAGCAGAACATGCAAAACTCTTTTGGTTGCTGCTCAGTGGGTCTCTTATACCTTGCCTCCTCTTCCCTTTTAACTAAATTCATGGAGTGAGATAAAATAGGGTTTTGAAAATTCTCCTATTAAAATTTTGGAAGGTAATTTTTTTCCTTGTGTGTACATGTGCTGGAGTGCAATTTTATCATGTATGTGTTGTTTTCCATACAGGTGCTACAGGGCTGTCTTTGTTTTAGCTGGAATGGAGAGAATTTTTTTCACAGTAGATAATATTGAATGTGTTTTGGATTTGTGCTGGGAAGAGTGTTGCTAATTCAGGGATATTTTTCTTAAAGCTGATCAGTGTTTGCACAGCCTGAAAGCTTTTTTCTACTTCTCACCCTTCTTCAGCAAGTAGGCTGTGAGTGCACAAGAAACTGTGAGAGGCCATAGCCAGGGCAGCTGACTCCGACTCACTGCTAGGATATTCCTTACCTTACCATATGGAGTCATGCTCTGCATAAAATACTGGGGGAAGGAGGGAAGAGGGCATGGTCAGAGTGATGACATTTGTTGTCCCCAGCCACCGTTACATGTGATGGAGTCCTGTTTTCCTTGAGATGGCCAGACAGCTGCCTGCCCATGGGAAGTGGCGAATGAATTCCTTTATGACTGCTTGAGTGCAGCTTTTGCTTTATCTAAGAAACTGGCTGAATCTCAACCCATGAGTTTTTTCACTTCTCCTGTTCTCTCCTTCATCCCACCATTGGGGAGTAAGTAAACAGCTGTGTGGTGCCTATCTGATGCCTGGGGTTAAACCATGACAAGGGATATTTATGCTATAATAATTTTAGGAAAAAAAGCATATAATTTGGCTTTGGTTTTTACATTATTTCATGGATAAACTGCTAATTTCATTCTTGCTGAAAACACTAGCCTTCCATTTTGCTGACAAAAAAAATGATAGTTATTATTTAACATGCCTATACTCATACTATTTCTTTCAGAGTATACTTTTCAACATATACTTTGAAAATAGCAAAATGCTATTATGCTTTTTGAAACCAAATTAAGTGATTAGGTATTATGTCAAAGCAGACAAGATTTAACATAGTAGTATTTTAGATTCATGTTTTTGCCAGGTGCTTCTTTTATTAAGGTCTGTTATTAAAAATGAATGCCAAATACAGAGCTTAAGGTGAATGATTTTATCTGTACAAGAGAAACTCAGTTAATATGTGGAGTGCATAGAAACAGTCATTTTTTTTATTACAGTATTGATTTATTGAAAAAATCTCCTCCATGTGCCAAATAGGATTTTGAAAGAGGGAGAATTTAAAGCTGGGGAGGTAGACAACCTTGAAGAGAAAAAAAATATTGGATTTTGGTTTAGGTCCCTTAGAACTTGGATATGAATGTTATTCATCAGGGTAGGGGACAAATTATGCTTAAGCTTGATGAATATGAAAATCCATCTTTTAAGGCAACTTACTGTTAAACACTAAAAACTATAAATATTTTTATATACCTACTCTAAATGTATAAAAGCTTCTCCAACAAGTACTGTTGAAATCACCGAGAATGGGAGAGAGCTTTGCAGCTGGCTGAGTGAATAATATATAATGCAGAATAGTTAGGCTGAGGAAAAAGATGGTCTTAATAACTTTTGGTGATGCCTACTGTGGTTGATTTAGTCACAGCTGTGATTTCTTGTTTCCAAAGCAGACCAGCTTTCCAAGTGAGGCCTTTGTAGCACGTCTTTTTCTTACACCATCACTTAATACAAAAATATTGGTAGCTTCTTCATGCAAGAACATTTCCTTTTTCTCTTTATTGGCACTTATGTATGCTTGATGGATTCAGGGGAATACTACTGGTCTGTTACTGGCCATTGACATCACTGGCAAAAAGAGTGTGATGATCCATGCAGGTCTGCTGCTTTTATTTGGAATGCTGTCTTTGGATATACTTTAGCAAGCTGGTTGCTACAATACTGCTATTGTTCATGTCCTACGTTTTTTACCAAATATTAGAAAAGCAGATTAAAAAATAAATGCTGCATTATCCTTGCTTTCTTTTAAGAGTAAAAGTGGGATGTTGTCAAAAAAGTAAAAAGGCCGTGGTTCTTGACTCTAATTCTAGTTTGCCTAAACTAGTATTTCTTTGGTGGTTATATGATGTCTCAACTTTGGTTTTATCTTGGAAACACTGTTTATTAATTATTAATAAATATTCATCTTAATGTGTTCCCAAAACAGATGAAGTGCCTGATTATGGAGAAATTCTGCAGTCCTATTGCAGAATTGTTACAAGGAGATAGACTTCCCCAATGTGCAAACAGAATGGTGTAGATTTCCCATCAAATCTTCTGTTCAGTGTCAGTTTGTACCAGAAATTAAAAGCAGTGGTAGCTGTTAGGACCAGACTAGACCACATAAGCCTAGTATCTATCACAGGCGTTTTAAACTCATAAAATCAGATTCTTCCTGACTGAAATGTGGTGATCTTAAAAATCTCAATTTTCTGGTGCCCTAAGAAATCTTTTTAGAAAGAATTTATTCTTTGTCTTTGGATTTGTACCTTTTTAAGAGATTTATCCACAGGAAAAACATACTATGCAGCCTTTGTTTAAAGTCCCTCTTCCATCATCCCTATGCCTGAATGTCATTGTTTTCTGACAACAGTAAATTTAAAATTAAATGCAAAAGTAAATTAAAAGAGGAAAAGGGACGTGCAAATTTCAACAATATTAAATACTAAAGGGAAACAAAAATAAAGCTAAATGGAGGAATTAGAGAGAGAGCATAGGAGAAATAATTTGCAATAGAAATCTAGTCAGGAACAAACCATTCTAATCTACATAAAAGGCTGAAGTGAACTCTTTCTGTATGTGTTAGGGAGGAAAAGAAGTTCTATAATTACCTCCTAAGTAGGAGAGAAATCAAAAGGCTCTCAGGAAGTCTGTGATGGTGAAAGTGCTTTCAAGGTGAATTTAGAGTAAGCTTCCCAGTTCTGTGAAATAGATTTTGTGACCCCACCCCTCCTGGGCTTTTGGATATTTTCAATTTTCATGAATTTTAATAAGATGAGTGAATGTGGTCTCTTTCCATAAAATGCCTAGCAACTAGAGAATTTTGATCACCTCTCCTATCTTCACTCTTGTAGTTTGAGATTCTAATTTTGATAGGTCATGAGGTTTCCCTTTATATGTCAATTTACTGGGATGTTTCACGTACACAAAAACCCCTTTATTTTGGAATAGATGCTCATTTTGGTTTCTGTATCAGTGCTATTTGGCTAATGAGCATATACCAGACATGATTCTACATATAATACTGCTTCTATTTGCTAACTCAGATATAGATTATGTAAATGTCTCACATTAAGCATAATGCAAATATACACTATAACTATAAGAAAATGCTGACATCTGAAACATTGAGACTCAAATTATATGCATCAGTGGCTCAGCATGTCTAACACTGAAATCTTTCCTAAAGGAAATTGTAAGATCCTTGCTGGAATTGAAGATATCTAATGAAGTATTTTCTTCTAAAATTTGATTATTCTAATAGAACTTGATATCAGCTCTCATCCATCTCATAATTTTATTCTTGGGGATATCCAAGTCACTGAATCAGAGAATAAGCTGTGTTGGAAGGGACCCACAAGGGTCAGAGAGTCCAAATCCTGGCCCTGCACAGCCCCATCCCCAAGAGCCACACCATATGCCCCAGAGTATTGTCCAAACACTTCTTGAACTCTGTGAGGGCTGATGCTGTGACCTGACCACTTCCCTGGGGAGCCTGTTCCAGGGCCTGATCACCTTTTTCTAATATCCGACCTAAACCTACTCTGACGCAACTTCAGTCTCTTCCCTGGGGTCCTGTCAGTGGTCACCATAGGGCAGAGATCAGCATCTGCCCCCCTCTTTCCCTGACAAGAAAGTTGTAGACTGCAGTGAGGTCTCCCCTCAGTCTTTTCTGTGCTGAACAGACCAAGTGACCTCAGCTGCTCCTCATAACACTTCCTCTCAAGGTCCTTCACCATCTTACTTGCTCTCCTTTGGACATTCTCCAATACCTTAATGTCTTTCTTGTAGCATGCAAAACTGCCCTCAGAGCAGGACAATCCCTTCCCTGCCCAGCTGGCAATGCTGTGCCTGATGTACCCAGGACACAGTTGGCTCCCCTGGCTGCCAGGGCACTGCTGACACACTTCAACTTTCCATTGACCAGGACCCCCAGGTCCCTTTCTGCAGTGCTTCTTTCCAGCATCTCATTGCCCAGTCTGTCCATACATCCCAGATTGTTCCATCCCAGGTACAGAATTCAGCACTTTCCTCTGATAAACTTTGTACGGTTAATGATTTCCCAGCCCTTTAATTTGTCCAGGTCTCTCAGCAGGGTCTCTCTGCTTTCATTGGCCAGCTCCTCTCAGGTTTTTATCCCCTATGAACTTGCTTGTCCCTTCCAGTCCTGTGTCCAAGTCATTTATGAAGATGCTGAAGAGCAGAGGGCCAAGGATGGAGACCTGCATAAACCCACTAGTGACGGGTCTCCACTCTGATGTGACCCTCTTGACTGGGACTCTTCGTGCCCAACCTGTAAGCCAATTGCTCGCCTGTTACATAATGTATTTATCCTGCTGTGGAACTCACATTTTTTGAGTTTGGAAAAAAAAAAAAAAAAAGGGAAAGGTAGAGTGTAGACTCTCTGCACATGACTTCCAAATTATGTTCTGTACCTGATTCTTGTCTTCAGCCTCAGTGAACGTCGGTGGAACTGCAAAGATGTAAATGAAAGCAGATTTTTCTTTATTACAGACAATTTAGACCTCGACAAAGTGGCTACTGCTGCAATTGAAAGCCATTATGTATTTCTGATATTATTGTTGTTTTTCTTTCAGTTTTAGTTAGAGTGTATTTTGCATAACATCTGCTTTTGTATTATTTTTATTATTGAAAAGATATTGAGTGAGTACAGTTTTCACTAAGAAAAATTATTTTTTGAAAGGAATTTAATTTATCTACTTACTTTAAACCCTTTTTTAAAAATTTAATATTTCTGATTCTCTTTGTATCTTAGGTGTAATAGGCAGGAAACCGCTGTGTTAACTGTACAATGAGCTTTGCATTTTTCTGGGAACTGAGGAATAAACTACTGTTTGAGCAATATATGCTCTTCGTTTACATGAAGGGCATTTACATGGTTCCCCTTGGTATTGAAAGAAGTTGCTACAGCACAGTGGATTGAGCTTTTACAGGAAAACAAGCTCGCAGCATTTCAGAATATTTCGCTACCGGATTGAGCCAAAAGTAATTGTGAAAGAAGCTCAAGTGAGTTAGATAATTAACTTTTTCAAGCTCTGTGAGACTTCAGATGTTTGATACTCTTGGGTGCCTTTGGAAATACCAACCATCAGACAGGCCAAAAGTAACATTTAATGACTAGATCAATATAAGGAAATCATATGCAGCTCTACCTAGCTGAAATTATGTGTGAGCCATCTGCTCAGAATTTCTGTTCATACTGGTATGCAATTTCTGGTGAGACTATTCTAAGAAAAAGTTGCAACTCTTACCACGTTCCCAAGTCCCTTCCACCTGCTCTACAGAGCAATATTTTCAGCTAACCAAGGACTTAATGCGTACATCTTAGAGGACAAAGATTTGTGTATAGCAACTACAATTCAAGAGGAATAAATTCTAGCATGCAGCCACTATGTTAGGACATGTGAGAATTACTTGCTTTGTGGGACTTGCCTCTCAGGGGAAAAAGCAGTGACAACTTATTTGCAATTACCTAAACTGAATATTCGTGAAGGATGATATAAAAAAGTTCTTGAGTTCAATATTTAATGCTGTTTTCCTTTTTTTATGTTTCCTTCATAAGGTCTTAACTGGCAACTTACATCATAGAAAGATTTACTAGGTTAAGAGGCTTATAAGCCTGGATATTTTGTCCTTTTTTTAAGTACTTCTATTGAATTACATTATTTTATTAAACCAATTTATGTTTCATGACATTACACTTTTTCATAGCTATAGGAATATTTAGGAAATATGAAATGTGATTAGAATGGTCTGTGACCTGCCATTTGTTGTTTCTGGGCTGCTACTCTGCTACTAGAATATCAGATACTGTGCAGATCTATTTAGACATGACAAAGTGGTTTGATATATTAATCAGTGCAAAAGTTTTGGGTAGTGTTTAAGTCTTTTGGGAATGTTGTTTTCTATCTAAGAAGTCCCTGACTTACCCTATTTGGAAAGATTTTTGTCTGGTATCTTGCTGTCTCTCCTTAGCAGTGTCTCAAGGTTACCAGTGTCTTAGTTGCTGGCTTTTAATTCTCTGGGTAATTTATTACTAGAAACTTTTTTTTTTTTTTTTTTTTTTTTTTTTTTTTTTTTTTTTTTTTTTTTTCCTCTCCTCTCTCTAATGTGCTTAGCAAGGGGGAAGGTTTTCATTTTTCTCTTGGAATTTCCCATATGACTTTTGTTAATTTCCTCATGCCTTACCTTGCCTGGATGCTATGCCTCTGAGTACCTGTCTCCCATTACTTTATCTTACAAAGATTGCTCCATTCACTTGCAATAGCCACTATCACCTTTATGGGTGTATTGAGAGAATGAGGAGTCATAACTCCCACCCAAGTCACTTTGTCTCAGCACTTAGTGCACATTGCTGACCTATACATTTGAGGGCCTCTGACTGAAAGGGTATGGATACAGAAAAATATTTCTTTTGCTGTAGTAAACCTAAATTCTCTTATAAATCTAATGTGATAGTATCCGCTATTATGTCAAATAAATACAATAAAGTTTTGGTAGGACACCTTTAGAAATTCAGACAGTTGCTGAAATGGAATTTTTACAAACCCTGGAGAAAAGAAAGTTGCAGATAAGCATCAGTGCTATCCTGAGGAAGCCTGCTTCCTAATCTACTCCTCTCCATGTGGAATCTGTTAAGAGATTGTAAAGATTTTTTAATGCATTTAGAGAAACATACTTGGGGTTATCTAAAATATCATGGCAAAATATATCTATGCCAAATGCTGTCACAGCCACAGACTGTATTTGTATTGAAATGTCAGAAGATCTGATAGCCTTTTAAATGTTGGAATACTAAGATTATCACCAAACTGGTCTAAACAGTAATGCTAGTTTAAACTATTGACTTTTTCTGAAAAAACAAACAAACAAAAAAAGACACTTTTGTGTCTCTAACCAATAATATATATTTACATATGAAGCTATATCCTGCCTATAAGATCATCTAAACATATTTTTGCTTAGAATCTTTGAAATCATATGCTTTTTGCAGAAAGAAAGAACTTTTATATTTTTTTAGCAGAAACATGGTTTTGTGAGTTTGCTTATAACTTTAAATGACATCTTTAAATAGAAAATAAGCTGGCATTTGGGAATTGATTTGATCAGATGGGAAGTTATCATTATATTCAATCTAAGGCACTACGTCTGTTATTGGAAGAAAGGTTCTATAGTTGCGTTAGGCTATCTCCAGAGGCACAAGCAGAATTATTTTTAATCTCTCACAGAGTATGCCAGGTAGAGAGAAGATAAAATTCCTCCTGGCATGGTGGCAGACAGCATCCCAGCCCTCCCTTCATTCTGTACAGGCCATTAAAAAAATTGGAATAACATATGAGGAGTATGCAATGTAGTCTGATAGAACATTTCCACTCTAAAGGATTATTATGAGTTGTCTTTAGCCTGAGGACTACTTATTTTAGCCTTAGGACTACTGTTAATGTTAAACCACCCAATTTTAAACACAGACAACTAAAGACAGACACCTAAATCCATTTTTTAGCTCTAAGATGGCTTGGTTTTCAAATACCTAAGAGTGTCATCATCTCACAATGAATACAATGCACAGGTCCCTAAGCCAGCCCAAAAGAATACATGGTGTACTTAATCAGCTCAGCTATGACAATAGTCATCGTCATGGCTCCATGGCATCACATCTAGGCTAACATCTTTGTTGAGTGCTGAAATAGTCTCTTAAAACTCCCAGCACAGTTATCTAGGTCACCCTTAACCCCCACCAGGAAGCCTGAACACGTGCTTAGATGACAGAACCAGAGGTGAATTTTCAAAGATTATACATTTTTACAGGTTCTCTCTAGAAACACTTTTGAATGTCTAGATTAAGTCTACTGAATGTGCCCATGTAAAATGGACACATTTGTAGTGATTTCCCTGTGGCTTGTCAGTCCTCTTGTTTGGCTACAGTGTATGAATATACCAAATAATTTATGAGACTCTCATTATAGAAGAAGGGCAGCGTATGACCAAAAGTCTGCTTTAGGGTACTTTTATTGTTGATAGATACTGATTTTTAGGTTTGTATCAAATATTGGATAAAAAGGTGACACTTGGGTAGTGTAGATAATGTCTCACTGATCAAAGTATGGCTAGAAATAGGAGTTCCAGTGATCTCCACAGATGTAAAAAAACTTCAAACAAGTCATGATAAATATATTTGCCCGAAGTTAAACTGGAAAATGTAGAGTTACAAAACATGAGTCTCACTTTTAACTTAGTCATTATATTTTCTTATGTTAAAAGACTTCTGCAATGTATTTGCATTGCATAATACAAGAACAAGTGCAGGTGTGCACCTGGGTTACAGCAGCCCCTGCTATCAGCACAAGCTGGGGGATGAAGAGATTGAGAGCAGCCTCGGGGAGAAGGACCTGGGGGTGCTGGTGGATGAGAGGCCGGACATGACCCAGCCATGTGCACTCACTGCCCAGGGGGACAAACGTGTCCTGGGCTGCCTCCAAAGCAGCGTGGGCAGCTGGGCGAGGGAGGGGATTCTGTCCTTCTGCTCCTCTCTGGTGAGACCCCACCTGCAGTGCTGCATCCAGCTCTGAGGTCCCCAGCACAGGAGGGACATCGAACTGTTGGAGTCCAGAGGAGGACATCAAGATGGGTAAGGGGACGGAGCACATCTCTTTTGGGGGAAGGCATGTTCTAAATTCAAGGCAAGCCCCGTTGATAACAACAGTCTACATTTCCCTTTTAATAGTGCATATGAAAAGTGATTTAAATTCTGATCCATGAAACACTCCTGTCCCCAACTTCAAATGTTGAAATTAAAGTTATAAGACTAAGTATTTTAAATTGAGTTTACATGTTCAGAGAATATGTCCAAGTGTGTTTGTATCTTTTTTGTAATATTTTAATACAAATATTTTTGAAAATATTCATAATATTTACAAAAAAGGAGCAATGGTTGGACTGAATTTCTTTGTGCAGCACCATATGACATGATAAAAACCTTAGTTAAATGGTACACAGGGGTAAAACAGGAAATGGCCTCAGTTGGTGGTGGTTTTGGGTAGGCTGTGGCAAAAAATGGAACTGTGTACAAAGCTGTAGTGCTTCAGTACAGTTCTTATTTTAAAGATTTTTTTAAAAGTTTTTTGGTTCTTCCCTAATTAATGAATTTCCTTTTTAATTAATTATTATTTAATTAAACTGAAAGGTACTCCTATCAGGAGAAGTCTTAGGTTGAGACAGCTACACACTGCAAATACTGAAATGCAAATACTGGGAGATGGTCACAGACAGCACTTTGGTTTTCTCTAGAATATGCCCTGTCAATATTTGTGTTTTGTGGAATAGGTGGGTTTGTGTTAGCACATGAAAGACATGGTTGTGGCAATTCGGGTGGAACAAAGGCCTTTTTCTCTACTACTGTTGCCTGTGAGGCGTGGTATGATAAGACCATAGCTTGTAAAAGTTGTCTCCCATTTGCCCCTTGGCTGTTAACTCTCTGCTGAAGATGAAGTTAATTACCTGGGAGCAAGTGATGGCTGGATCCATATGTGGAACTGTACTTTTAGTCTCTGGTTCTCTCTATAGAATTATTACTTGCTTACTGGGGAGACTGGAGACTGAGATCTGCAAATAAAAAAAAAGGTGAGATAATGCATCATGGGAGGTGACAATTTAAGGCCAAGTGCCTGACTTCAAAATCACACAGTTGCTCAAGTAAAATCACCCAAAAAAATACTACTTCACAAATATGTATTATTTGAAGCCCTCTTAATTTTAGAAAGTGGACTCTTCCTTTAAGAAAATCACTTTCTATTATTTTTTCTGGTATTAAAAAATAAAAATTAAAAAAAAAAAAAAGGTAAAAAGAAGCAAACACCCTAATTTCTTTAGCGGTGTTTAAACTCTGGTCAGCTTGAGGGGAGAAATTCATTTTATGGGAAATTTGACAATGCTTCTGCTGATGTACTTGCATGTCTGTGGCTGTATAGATAACTTCAGCCTGAGGGATCTTAATCTGACACCTTTCATGAGTGGTAAAAAAATTACATCAAAAATATGAAAAAGTTAGACTTGGGCTGAGAACATTCCATTGTGCTATTTATTAAATTTTCTTCTTGCCATGTATTTTTTACTTTTTAAAAATATCCTCAAACTCCTTAAGATAGAGAATAACACATTGCTTATTGGCACTGATCTTATTCAGAAAGGTATATAAAAAAGCTCTTACCTTTTAGGAGGAACTTAACTCCTATTGGGTTCAATAGAAAGCATGAAATAAAATGAAAGCAAATGAGTGCTTAACATTTTTCTGAACAGTGCTGCTTTTGTATCATCATGAACTCTCAGCAGATTTTGTAAAAATTGTTTTACATAACTATTTGTTAAAAAATTGTTGCCATTTTATTTGCAAGAGTATTTCTTACTACCTTTTATAGTGTATGTTCTTATGCGTGTAGATTATGAGTTAATCTTTATTGAAATCTGTTTTAGTAATGTGAATGAAAATAAAAATAAACTGCATAAGTTTTCAGAATTGCAACACGGCAGTTAGATGTAACAAATGTGTTCAAGTGAAGCATTGATGTGGATTAATAGTGCTGTAACTCTAATTTCTTCTAGACAAGTAGAGAAAAACTTGTTTTAATTTGTTTCCAGTCTCTCAAATGTGTCTATTACTTTGCTTTTACATACATAAATTTAACTAAATTGACATCATAGGAACTTACAAAGCTATAATAGGATTTTTATTTGTGCAATTACAGACAAAACTGGTTCCTATTGATCTTTAAAACCTAACGTGGAACCATTCCTCCCAACTCTACTTGACTTCAGCACAAAATACCACAGCAGAGGATTAAGTCGTGACTGCTATAGCTATAAAGTCTTGTCTTAGCTATAGTATAAACTAGTTTGAGCATGCTTGGTGATATCCTTACCAATCATGATCAGCTGAAAATGATAATTCTTGTTTTTAAATACTGGCACAAAAAGGCACTGGCTGTACTGGATGCTGGATTGTGTTAAATGCTTGTTTTAATTAGCATGTATTCCACAGTGCTTAGGTAGTTAAAGAAATGCTTGGTGAGCATCTCTCTGTGGATTCATCCCAATGAGACCACCCACAGGAAGAAATTCTTTCTGTTTGAAAGATCAGATGCACTGTCAAAATTTTAGGAACTGTCAAAATAATTGTTTTGTAAACTGTTTTTTCAGAGTATTATTCTGACTTTGTTTGGCAAATTCAGAAAACTATAAAATATAATAGGTTTCTTACTCTTGGGTCCAGCCGCTGAAAATGCTAGAAGAAAACTTATACAATGAATCACCATTATCCTGAAGTTTGATATTTTCTTTCTTAGATAATAAACGAAGTAGATTCTAGGAGGAAGTTACTTTAAAACAAAATAGGAGGGTGTATATTTCTAGAAGGAATAAAATAAAAACTCTTTTCCAAATCCATCCAATTGCTTGTATAAAACAATTTTCAAAGCAAAATCATTTTGAACTTCAAAACATTGACACTGACTGGATGAAGGGGAAAAATATTCTGTTTATCTCATCACTTCTTGACCTTAGTTATTAATTCTTTTGAGATATTTAGAAAAATGTGATCAGAGTCTGATCTGACCCCTATACTTTGTGACAGTACTTCAGTGCTAAGGTAGGAAAAAGTTGGTGGTGCCAGCTGAGGATAGATTAAGTCTTTTTAAGGAAAAAAAAAAAAAAAAAAAAAAAAACCAAAAAAAAAAAAAAAAAAAAAAAAAAAACACCTTTCGGCTTTATTTTTCACTTAATAGATTTACTGGAAACTAAGCACAGTTTTGTACACACACTTTTCTTATTCTCATCAAGGCAGCTTCTTTAATTCATGATGGATTTTACTGGAGTACCAGAGAGTCAGAAAAAAAGGTGGAGAGGAAGAAGAGCAGTGTTGGACAAACATATTCAAGATGTGCCTTGCTAAAGCAGCATTTTCAAAGCAATAAAGTGTTCACATTCATAAATTGAGTAAGTCCCAGTGCTTAAAGATATAAGGCAAAGCTGCTGACATGGCATTTCTGTTAAATTTCCCTAGAGAAAATGAGTTCTGGTTGTGAGTAACTGTAACACAGACTTAAGCCATTTGATACTTAGAGATTATGATAACTACACTCAGACTTTATTTTTTGCTTAGATATAAAAAGGATGGGTTGGAGTTTCTTCAGCAGAGGTAAGGGACTAGGTTAATATTTAGTTAACACTGAAATACTAGAGGCAGAGGTCAAAATCTCTCTGTGTATTGGGGAAAAAAAATATATATATATCAACATTGTACTGTGTTTGACAATAAGATCATGAGAATTCTGCAGATACTATTCAGCTAAAACTTTACTATGTGTAGTTTAAAAAAAAAAAGTTAAATATGTTTGTTAGTTTAAAGAGAGAGAAGGTAGAGTTAACCCTGTCAGCCTCAAGTGTTTAATCAGTAGAAACAAGCCAGGAAAGAAAGAATCCCTTGTGCATGAAAGCAGATGGTAACAACAGATCTCAAGCTGCATTCTCTGAGAGCTTTCTGACACATTCATACTGTCTGTGTAAGGTTAAAAAAAAAAAAAAAAAATCACAAAACCCCCCAAAATAATCTGAGAGTAAAGTAGATCAATAAGAGTTTGTTTTTGACAATCTTACTAGACAACCTATTGATTATATCTTTTCTCCATATTTCATTCAAGTGTGTGCCTAGTGGAGTGCTTTTATTATTGCCTTTGTTGTTTAGCGTGAAGTTACTGACATGTATGTTAGTTTGAACGGATTTCAGATTTATTATTCTATGATTATTTTCAAGGTTAGGTTGATAGAAAACTATTAAATACTGCTCCTTCCACTTATGAAGACCCAAAGTCTAGAGATATTCTGTCACTTCAGAATAGAATTCCTTTGAGCACCAAACACATCAAGAGCTCTACAATACAGTTTCTGCCCAGAAATGACATAATGATAAAACAAATCTCAGTCCTTTTCAGGACTTCTGTATCACAATTTATTTTGATATATGTTGCCACTAAGAAGCTAGAATCCTGCTCATATTATAGCTAGATTTTCATTATGAAGGTGACTTTTTTTTTTTTTTTTTTTTTAGGACATTAAAAACTGACTCACAGCTTCTTAGCTCTCACATATACAATATTTTTCCTATCTTTAGACTGCCTGATATGTGTAAGGAATATCTTGGGACTGAAAGGGGAGGTGAATTTATAACCTGCTTATGTATTCTTAGCATCTCTGGTTCTTTTATTAGAACTGGTGAATTAATATATCTGATGTAAATCCTTTGGCATATTATGCGCTGAAGAAATTTTCTTTTAGTAATGGTGCAGACTCCCTTCCCCTCACTAGAACTATAGCTGTAAGAGTAGTAAAATCTGAAAATATTGTGATTTAAAAGTCTTCAAGTAAGTACAGTTTTCGCAGTTTAAAGGTCAAAAAGCTTTAGTTTTTGAAATCCAATTTAAAGACTAATTAATTTCTGAACAAGGGATATAAGCATTAATATTGTAATTAAAGCTACACTATTACACATAAATACACTATTTGTATTTATGTAAAGACTGCAATTTCTATACAGTGACTTGTCATACTTATCATACATACGTATGGAAGTACAGTGAATTCAAAAAGATGAAGAAATACACTAGCTAAAGGAACATCAAAGTTCTATCACTAACTTGTGAAAACATGGCAAGTCATACAAAGCAACCAATTAAAGCCAATCAAACTACTGTCAAAGCTAAAAAAAAAAACCAAAACAACACAACTAAAAAAACCCACCAAAAAAAAAAAAAACCCACAAAAAAAAAACCACAACCAAAAAACAAAAACCCACCCTTATGTACTGCTGCTTTTAAGTTCAATACTGTAGGAAATTTGCATGTATCAACACTGGCCCACTCCCTGGAAGCAGCAGAGAATTAGTGGGTAGTTTGCTCTCTCTGAAGAGATGCTTAAGAGGAATTCATTACTTCCTCTTCTGAATAACATTCAACTCTATGCCTGACTTACGGAGGGAAGGTAAAACTGTCCAAGGTAAACAATGCTCACTGTTTCTTCCTGATCAAGGCATCTGCATAATGACACCATTTCTTCCTCTGGCTCTACTTAACCTCTAGGTTTTTGGTTTGACTTTTTTGTTTTGCCTTTTCTTCAGGGGTGTTCGTACATACACTAGAGCCACATTTTTCTATCAACAAAATCTGCCCTTGATCTTTCCCCACTTTGTTTGATCCCACTTTCCTGTTGTCAAAGGACATTGGGTGTAATATGCCTGAGTACAATGTAATGGATTCAGCTTGCTGCCAACATTCTTGTGGTAATTTTCATTTACTTTTCTCAGTTTTTTTCTGTATTCTCTATGCACTGAAGATAGGAAGAGACTTCAGTTACTTAGGGGGTTTTTTGACTCTTCAGAAGATTTTAAACACACTTTTTTCACAGGGAAAGGAGCATACACACAAAAAGGATTCTGAGCAATTTTGTTCTACTGTCTTGGTGCTCTTGGACTGAATATTGAGGGAACTTTTTTTTTTTTTCCCTTATCTCCTGTCTTCCAGCATTAAAGTGTAATGAAATACTTTCAAATAGGAAAATTGAAATTTTCAGTTTTGTGAGGACATTTACTGAATATTCATACTTCATAAAACCACCAGCAACTAAAGAGCTGCTCCAAAATGTGGTTGTAGGGACTAAATTATGCAGTATCTAATCAGTATGGGTCTCACACCTTGAAACATTTAAAGGGTAAAGCAGGAAAATAGTAATACATAAGTGGTTCAATGTGATACTTGAAATGCTCATTCTTCCTTGCTATATATATATTTTTTTTTTTAATAATGGAATTATTATGCTGAACAGGGTGCATTATGGAGCATGCCTCAGCATGAAAATATTTTGATCTGTTTAAAAACCTGAGTGTGTAGCAGAGAGACAGAAAAAGTAAATGTTCATAACCTTCTTAAGCAGAAGAGTTGTAGGATTAGTGGCAGGGTCAAGGAGATGTGATAGGGATTTCAGTTGTTCTAACAGTGTTAAAATACTTGGTGTTAGTAGACAATTCATAATGTTATTGGTACTAAAGGCTTCCCTGGTGCTACTTTGCTAGTAAGCATTGTCTCTTTTCTCATTGTTAAAAGCTGGAGCCCAAAGAACTACATGTTGTCATGAAAATCAAAAAGAATTCTGTTATAAATATTATAGAATATTTTAGAAATACATTTTTAGAAGATAAACTTTTCTGATTTAGTGTCTGTAAAGATGGATGTCCCAAGTATTCTTTTACAAGTCATGCAAAGCTTTGTTGTATTCAGTGGATAATATTTTAAGTTTTATAGGTGATATTTTTAAGTGGTTTTTGCAAGAAATGGTGTTTACTTTTGTCTTTAATTTTAAAAAATAAACATCTTCATACTAGGCTTTCTTGGTAAGCTGTGTAAGAACTTAGTTGTGAGATCTGAAGTTAGAGATGAATGCAAATAAAAATATTTGAATGCAAGTATGAACTTCAGCTTTGTGCTGAGGTTCAGCTTTACACATAGAAGTGGTCTATAGTCTCCAGACTGGCAGTTATCTTCCTTAATCATGACATTAACTTCTTCCAGCAATTTTTTTTGCATTGCTTACTATGCATCTTTTGGCTGATTCAAGAAATTAGTCTGGGGGTTAGCACTCAGGAAGCCATTAAGTGACTAGTGTGTAACAAATGTATTGCAGAAAAAATAATATTGTAGTACTCACTAGAGGTTATACAGGAGTGCCTAGTGCAGAAAGTAAGTTGCAAGGGGAGTGTAACTTTCAGGAGTTTTTAGTGCAAGACCTGACAATCTTCGCATCCTTTTCACCTAGCTATAAACACAAGATCTTGTGAAACTGAGAAACAAAGAGGCATCAGTCGTTTTTCCCACTCTGCTCTTCCTATCAATCTCTCCTGCTTCCACTCTTCAGTGTATGCTATTGTCTTTGTCTTTGCCTGTCTCTATCTAGCAATCACAGCCAGTTTTCCCGTGGTCCATAGTGAGCAGGCTGTGTTAGATCTGGCTCACCTTCTGCATTAATGTAGTCACAGAGCTTTTGAGTAACAGCTGCCTGTTGTCCCATATCAGGACACGTCTGATATTTTCCTGTCATATCCCCCTGTCAGCCAACCCCTCATTAAATCAAGGCAACACCAGTGCATCTGCTCAAGATGGTAGATATGCTTCCCATCTCACATATGTGCTTTAAAGGGTAAGGAAAATTCAATGATTGGTCTCAGTGTGCTACAGGTTTGAAAAATCCTTAAGTAAAGCCAAACTGGATGACTTTTAGCTGAGCATATAAACCTGGCTACTTTGCTTTTCCCTCTCTAATGACAAATCTTTTGTCCGTCTTCCACACCTTAAGGTGACCGGACCCTGAGACCTGATATGATTTTGTCTCATGTAATTATTGTAACTAGTGTCATTGTCATATCTGTGAACCATCATTCTTGGCTTATGTGCTGCTGGGGTTTTTTTGTTATGCAGTATTAATTTGTGTGTTCATCACACAGAATAGTGAACTGTGTGGACTGTAGTTTGAAGTGTTCATGTCAGAGGCGTCTAACCTGCAGAGGATGTTGTCTTTGTGCCACTGTATCACATAATGCTTTTTTTAATGATAAGAAAATGTAGTCTTACATTAGGGCAGTTTCATTTGCAGAGGGTAGGGTAACTTATAAAGCCACAAACTAAATCCCTAGCAGCAGAAATAGCACCAATAACTGAAGCTGTAGGAAAGTGATATGGGAGTAGAACTGACCAGTTCACAATAATTGCCTGGAGGCATCTCAGTGAAAAATGAAATTATTTTTTGATATATTGAAATGCAAGTCTCTAGGAAAACAAAATGATGCAAGTACAATGATAACAACATCATGATGCTGTGAGTCAGAGTCTGTTTTTTCACTGATAATGAAATGGGCATGTCACATAGCCTCTCATTTTACTCTTGCCTCTCTGAAGTTATCTGATCACTGGAGCCATTGTAGGAAATCAATCTGTACACTGATGAATGTCACTATTGGCATTATCCCTATCAAGTATCTCCACAAGGCAGCTAAATTTAAGTCTATTTCTGTTGACCAAATTAGAGGTAGCATAGCTACTAAGCACTATGAAAAATGCTTCAATACCTGTAGCCTGTTTCTTCCTCTCACCCCAAAAGCAAGCATTTATGTCTGATCTTTACCAACTGTTTAAGTGCTACTAATGTAAAAGTACTTTCACTCTGTGTTTTCTAACACTAGTTTGTGGAAATGCTGCCTTTTAGTCATCTTAATCTGAGAAAGATGTAATGCATGGGAGTTGTTTGTCAGGGGTATTTTTATGTCCTTTAGATAGACCTTTTATGCAATAATTGAACTAAGACATCCCTGCCAGAAATACATCAAACAGTCCTACTCAGAAATCCCATTTTACCACTGGAATAATTGGCCTGAAAAATGGCTTCCAGAGATTTACACTGTAATCTTCATAAAAGGAGCCTTCACTGATGCTACAGGCGGGAGTAGGGAGGACAGTGAGGCTTGTTGCATGTACTATGCTCTTTATATGGCTATTACTGGTATTAAATCAATACTGGTGTTTAGTCAAACTTTGTCAGCAGACTGTGACTAAAAAATAAAACTGCAGTGACTTCAGATGTATTGTCTCTTGGGATTCTTATGGTGTTATATTAGCAAATAGAAGAAAAAAGAGGAAAATACCTGTAGACCTAAAGGTGACCTTGCAGAAGATAAATAGAATTTTGAATAAAGAAGCATTATGCGTCTGCTTGCACGAATGAAAATCTAAGTTATTGTTGAGGTATTCACTTAAAGTCCTGAGCCGTTCTGATTAATTCTCTGTTTGGATCTCCCAGTTTTAGAGTTCACTGTTCTTTACTGGAAAATGAATGTAAAACATTGGTTATGTTATTCTTAAAAAATCTTTTAAAGTGTACAGATTGTACATTGCAACCTCAGTTTCTAACTTTAAATTATATTTGTAATGACATGTTCATATGTTAAATTCCTAACTTGAAGCTATTTGCTGTTGAATAATAAGTCTACAGAAGTTTGTAGTGTGTAATTGGACTAGACATAACATTTATGAAAAGAAAGATTTAGTTGGATCCAGATTTGGATTACATTTCTTAGCTGAGCCTTGTGTTTGTTGCATTAGATGAAATCTTCTCTTTTATATCTTATTTCACTAAGCACTGTGACCTTTATGTAATAATTTTAGTCTCGATTGTCCTACATAAATTGAAAGTATTACAGAAGAATGGCAGATTCAAGATCTATTCTGAAAGAAATTAGCTAAAGCAGCCATTCAGTTAGAGAAACAAAGACGTTGGTTGAGATTACGTTGTTGAAATGCTAACAACCCTTATTCAACAGGGAAAGCTTATTCAAACTACAGCAGACGTGATAGCTTTTGGGAAGAAATTGGGGAGCATTAAGGAGAAAATTCTAGTGCTGTATTCACAGAAACCACAGGAAGCTTTCAAAATAACCCTTTGATCTGAGAAGACTATGTGATCTGCTAATAGTAATTGGAAAAGACCAATTTTTGGCCTGAAGGGCAAGAAGTTTAATTAACAGTGTAGAATGATGTTGGGTTAAAAGTCTAATATTAATGAGAAATTTTAATATTCCTAAGTATCACAAGAACATAAACAGAAGCAAGAGTCTAGAAAAATGACTGGAAAATTCTACTTATGATGCCTTGTGCAGGAACAGACCTGAACTCAGGATTTTAATGCTGGATAATAGTTACCTTTTAGTTACAGGATGGGTCTTCAAGTAGCTATTGTATTGTTGTTGCTTGAGGAATGCACTGATGGAATGCATTGTTGCTGGTGGGATTTATTATTTAGAAATTACATGTTGGTATTGACAACTTACGAGGACAAGATATTTTTTTCTTGAAATAATGATTTTTAAAGGCTTTTTCTGATCTATCCATATACATGTTGCAAATCATCAACTAAAGGAGCAGACTATACTAAAAATTCTTTTTATTAACATTCACTGAGTGAATTTGATTTATGGGAGACATTTTGAAACTGAACTTGAGATAGATCATTCAATACAGTTCAGGTTACTGAAGAGAGAATCTGACATTAATCTTTTAAAAAGGAAGATTTTTCTTTCACTAAGGAGAAAAAATTTGTTCTATGTCTAATACATCCCCATGGGGTTTATTGTTTTGGCACGTATTATGCCCTGTGTTGTTACTTCTGCACTCGTTCATGTTGGACAAAGCTCAGAAACAACATGGACAATGTTTGTGCCACAATTAATATTCTGGAAAGGTCATACCAATGACTAGATGCTTCTTTCCAACGAAAGAATACAGGAAGAGGGGAAAAATACTGCAAATCCGTTCATATACTACTGAAGACAGATATAACAGATTGATGTAACTTAGATGAGAAAGGACAGCTCATCAATTGCTGCACAACTTGAGGAGTTGGACTTCATTGAAAAAGATGCTACACATTAGTCTCACTTATTTGAGAGAACTTCAGGAGTCCTTAAATGACTTCCACCAGAAACTGTCACCAAGTGACAATAGTAAGTCCATGTTACCCATGTAAAACCAATTAAAAAGGAATTAGGTCAGAGCAGATTAAAACCTGCAGTAAATTTGAGATGCCTTTCTGATAGAGTCAAAGTAGTCTTTGAGAGTCACTGCCATTTATACTTTTTTCGTTTTCAGCGAGAAAACTGAAGTCAGATGACAGTAGTTCCCAGATTTACTACCACCATTTATGGACATATTTGTTACTTTACTTGATCTTGACTTCTTGCCTCAGCAGGAAGTTATTTATCATATAACCCTGAGCTGTTCACTAGCACTTAAGGCCAGCTTGGAGCCCAGCTGGGATGTGTAAATACTGAACAGAATGTTTCTGGGTTTTTGAAAAGCTTCCAAGCATAGCATGTAAAGAAGAGTAATATTTATTTTTTGTAGGCAAACCTTATCAAACTAATCACTTTGAATATGAACCTGTGTTTTAGAAATTGTTATTATTTCAGAATTATCTCTCAGGCTATTTGTGCAAAATATCTGTATTACATTTGGGGGCTAATGATAGGGAAGGATCTATTTATTTGGCAGTCAAAACATTTCCTGATGGTCCATATGATGTTTATCATAAATGAAGTCACCTCTTACAATCTCAGGTTGGTTCAGTCCTAGTTTATGGAAATGATAGCTCTGTGAATCTACAGGACAATTTTTATTCTTCATTTACCTGTCAAAATAAATTTCATAATTGCTATAACTTTAGCAAGCAGCATTAATAGCTAATCCTCCATTTAAATTTTTCCACAGTGATAAATTAGATTTGTGCTCACATTTGAGTGGGTTTTTTTTAACTTAAGTGAGTTATACTGTTTAGTGTTAGTCATCCTATCATTTCTTTTTGGAGACATCTGAGTAAGTCGAGGTTATGTACCTTAGAGAAATGGGCTTTTAGTGTCTGCAAATTGCTTTTTTTTTCATATTCAGTAAGTAAAAGAGGGTATAGAGAGAAGGGTCACAAATTGTGATGGGATTATACGATGTGAACAGAAATGATGCAGTTAACCAGCAGTCCCTCTCACTCAGGGAAATAACATTCCTTCCACATGGACTAACAATTTTTGTAACACACGAAAGTTGCAGCCCATTGACTTAAATGCATAGTAGAGTAACACAAATTACTTTCCAAAGTATAGGTTTTTACTATTCACTAGATTTGAGAACCCAATTAGCATGCAAGTTCTCTCCTAGGACTTACCCAGGACTCCATGTCCTAACCTGCTTGTGGTCAAATGCTTGACTAGGAGCATCAACAGAAATACCAAAGTTACCTGGCACTAGTATGGATATTTTGGACATGGTTGTCAAGTGTTTTTCCTCCACAATCAAAATGGCTGGGAGATTTGGAGAAGTAGTGGAAGAAACTAAAGCATGTGGGTTATCATGATATATAGGCTAGTCTTTCTATGGAGACAGATGCAAACAGGGAGCAAATTTTAACTTTGAGGTATGTTACTTCTCTTAACTCATTTCTTTAGAGACTTTCAGTTTGCTTGCTTTTAAGGCTGCCCTATAACAGCATCTCTGGACTACAAAATTTTTATGGAAATAGAAAATGTTCCCCTTTTTACCGCTTTCAGTGGAAAAAGTACATTAGCTCAAGGTGCACAACATATCTGGATGAAATCTTGCCAATCTAACTTGATGAAAATGGGGAAGCTGATCTGCTTCATGTCAAAAGTTGCTCACTGTTTCTCATTTGGAATGTGAGTACAGTAACCTTAATCCACTAATATGAACAGTACTATAATGAAAACAGGATAAACAGTTACAGGGCTACCTGCCATAGAAACACAGAACAAAATCTTTCCTGATCTTCTAAAACATTTTCCTTCTAAAACAAATGAGCAGATAAGCAAACAGAAAATCACACCTGAAGCCATGCTTTTTTGTCACTCTTTTTATGTTGACAGTTGTTTTGTAAGAAGTTGTGGCTTCACTGAAGGAATTGTGATGTTAATTAACAACTCTTTGAAGCTATTTCTTCTAAATGTCTTCACTTCTTAACTGTTCTCACTATAACATATGATCTGTAACCTCAATGGCAGTTTTTCTGCAATTTTTGTCAGAAATGCTACTTGGTAATGCGGCTTAATAGCTATGCAGTACCTGATTGGATTTCAACACAGCTGGAAATTATCTTTTTGTTTCTATGCATGTGAAATTCCCATTTTCCTCAAGAGTAATGAGAGAGGCTATAATGACCTCTAGGTCAGTAGCATAAATCAGCTATCACATGAAAACCTACTTCTGAGCACAGGCACGATCTTTTGGAAATAAACTTGAGCTCAGGCAATAGCCAACACACCCTGTGCAGTGTACGTATACTGATAACAGCCCAAAGCCTTCTGTCATTTAAACAGAATGTGATATCACTTCTTTATGCCAATCTTTATTTAAAGAAATCCAGTAAACCAATGTCTTCAAATCCTTCACAGATCTTGTCTCCAAATTCTTCACAGATCATCTATAAACTATAAACCAGTGTGTTTACACTGGTTCTGACAATTCCAGATTTAATGTATCTTCAATTCTGCTTTTTATGGCTGGTTCCATAGAACTTCAGTTTTTATGTGTCCATTTTTAGACTTGATTAGTGCTTTATGAGCCAGTTGTCCATTTTGATAATAAAAGCTTTGCATTCTGCTGTTACTGGCAGCAACTACCACGCCTACTGTGTTAAATGCTGGGGGTGCAGGAGAGGAAGGCAGGGGGGCAGCAGTTTTAAGCCTTCTAGGTGTTGTAAAGTGCACAAAAGTATTTTTTATCATCTGTTGCTGTAGAAAAAATAAATACTATTCAGTGCTTGTCCAAATGAATGGAACTTAAGTAAGGGAATCACAAAGTTAATTGTTGGATTTCCAAAGGGTAAAATACATTAGAGATGCATATTAACTGTACATAGCTCAACACATGATTAAATTGAGCTTAACCCTTTGTCAGTCAGGTTTTGATATTTTGCACTATCTTTCCTTTTTTCCTATGACCTAATAAGTTCATTTTTCTGTTTAAAATAATAATATTAATAAATTTATATACCTGGTGATGCTTAATTTATTTATTAAGGTTGGGGTTTCATAGAGACTGACTTCCACTGTAAATAGTTTTAGAATTCAGGTGCAGAGAAAATGGATTAAAAACAGAACAGTGAATATCACTGGCTTGGTTACATGGAGACTTTGGTGAGGTGGAATGCTCAATGCAATTAGAAAACAGTGACTGTTTTTGCTCAAGTACCTGAAAGATGCTGTCTTTCCTTTGTCACATAAATGTATCTGTTGTACTAGAGGATTATGGAATTGTTTTACAGCAGCACATAAGAAATACTTGAGAAGGTGTCACTAAGTGCAAACACCTTCCTTAAAACAAATTTCCATGGAAATACCTCGGCACAGTTTAGTTCAGTTTGCCTTGGTAGCTAAGTGTGAACCACCAAGTTATATTGGTGAAGGTTTGCTAATGCACAAGTTCCCACTTCATTTAAATTAATTTCTTGATGAGGCCGTCCAAATTCATGCATTCTGCAAGGGGCTTTTTTGTGTCCATTTATATCTGCTTCCCATCAGGGTTTCTAATTCTATATGAGAATGACAGGAAATGACGAGGAACAAGTAGTGTTAAAATGAGGAGTTACTTATTCATGGCTGAGGGTTTCAAGTATAAAATAAAACATCTGGTTATGGTAGGATTTCAGTAGTCCTGATGAATCTCATTTGTGGTTCTGTCTGTTTTTCTTCCCGATGAAAAATGCACAGCCATAGGAAACTGAGAAGCTTTCTTTTCTGTTTCTGATCACTGGGACTACCACAAATAGCAGTTGAAAGTCTCCTACTATAACTGGCTCCTTTCTCTCAGTGTAAAAAGACAGGGAATGGTGATGGCATGGTAGCAGACCAGTTGCTAGAACAAGGCACCCCTCTCCTTTCCCCAAAACAATCCTGAAGCATGGAGCAAGTTGAAAAAGGACAAGTTTTATTCCAGTCCTAAGCTCGCTATATAAGCAAGGCAAAATGTCACTAAGCACCAGTAAATACCAGACATTTGTTGGGGCTGGAGTAAAGCCCCATAAAAGATTTCCAATAAATCTGTTGGTTTGTCTGTGCAAAAGACTTATTTTATATGATAAATGAACTAAATAGACTTGTAAACCATAGTAAGGGAAATAAATGTGCTGTGCAGTACAGTGGTGGTCTCTTGATGTGAGTTTGTTTCAGGCATATGAACAAAGCAATATACAAGTTCCAGGCAGGGGGTGGTTATTTGCATTTTCCATGCCAGTTGAAAATAAATTATGAGATAAAAATCTTAATAATACTGGCAGGTTATTTTTTATTTGATTAAAAATAATAATAGTAATAAATGGCTTTGTTCTCTGCACAAGCATGTATTGGAATCCATCTCCATTCATGATTCAAATGGGTTTTGAAGTTTTCCCTTGTGGGCAGTGTCTTGTATCAAAGGGATTTTGCAAGTAATTTGGTATGATTCAACCAAGTTAATGGTCTCTGCTCCTATGAGGCACAACAAAACTTTAGCAAATTTCTCCAGAGAGCCCAGATATTTTGCTGGTTCTGAGAAACTAAGTGTATTGATTGAGGCTGTTCAGGAAATGCTCCTCTCAGCTCAAGAATCAGAGAGGGAGGGAACAACTAGAACTGCAGCCTTATCATTTTATCATTTCCATGTATGGAGCAGGTTTCAAGAGTCCAGGGTTGCCTAAAGGCAGATCTGCACTTAGCACAAACTCATAACAATCTTTATATTAACCCCCTTATTTTTATTGTCAACAAAGTGATCAGTTAAAGAAGGGACGCTCCTTTCTCCTCCTTTTCTGCCATTTTTAGCTTGTGCCCTGGTTCAGCTTCCAGCTTCACCAGAGCCTTGTCCTAGTCCAGACTGTGAGTGCCCTTTGCTGCCCAGGACAGTTTTTGCAAAGGATTGTGGCCTCTGCACTCTCCATCAGCTTGGCAGTCTATAGCTGAGTGATGTTTCTTCAACTGGGTGCACAGTCCTTGCTACCTGAAAGCCTCAAGCCAAGTCCTAGGCATACCTTTCTCTTGTTGATCAGTAGTGTTATTATAAAAGGGTATTTTCCATGCATTAAATACTAAGTAATTGAAAGTTTTCCCATAAGCCTGTTTTCTCCATTGAACTCCTCTGTGCTCAGTTTTTCCACACTTTCTGCATGAAAATAATGGTCATCATTTCTTTTCATAGTTCTGTTTATTCATGAAATTATTCTGGGTTTGTTTGTTGTGTTTTGGTTGTTTTAGGGATTTTTTTACTTGGTTCTTTCAGTTTATTTGATTTTTCTTTGGTTGGGTTGTGGGTTTTTTGTTTGATTGATTTTTGGGGTTTTTTGTTTGGTGTTTGTTTTTGTTTGGTTTGGTTTTTTGCGTGTGTAGGCACTTAGTTATTAGCTGTTGTAAGAATACTCCAAGAAAAAGCATGCCGATACTTGCGTTTGTTTCAAAATTGAAAGGTACTGCTGTAATGAATAATAGTGAAGTTTTTGTACAACTTCAGAAACCAAGAGCTTCTTTAGGAAGAGTAAGACAAAATTAGGAGGTAAACACATTTCTGCTGCAGGTTATCCTATAAAAGTTTTATTGCATCGCGTTAACAAGGAAGCTACTACAAATTTTGCAATTTGTTTTCAAGCGCCAGTGCAAGTTCATGAAAACTCTTGAAAACATTTCATAGGGAGTTGCAGAGGTACTGCAGGTAAATTTCAAGTAGGAATGCAAAGCATTCTTTATTTGATATGTTGGGATTTGGGGGGAAAACATCCCTTTTGACAACTTTGTGAGTCTTTGTGAGTCCTTCATGCATATACATTTCAAACATACCTAGAAGAAGTTGTGTATATTATGATTTAGTATATTATGATTTGCCAGGTTTAATTCACCAGCTATTAACAGGCTCAATATAAGAACATGTTTCCTTGGGAGAGATTGAAAGAACAGTAACTTTGGAATTAGTGTTTCTTCTAATGTGAAACTTGACTGATCTGTTATCAGATGGTTATTATAGGATTAATATATTATTATATTTTTAACTGTGGAAATGTAATAGTGTATGAGTATCCAGGAGAACCTGTTATTATGACATTCTCCTGCACAACTCTTGAAGTCCACCGCCCTTTCTTGGACAGTAGTCATTTTTCCTAGCACTGCTCTACAAGTACAGCAGCAGTCCAGTAGGAAAAAGTGGGAGACACTTCAGGGAGTTTGTTTCAGGGCACTGGGCAGGAAACTAATGCCAGTATTGTCACTAAGGCCAGGAGGTCATCTGTTGGGTGTGGTGGATACACATGCTCAGAGCATTAAATTAAATCTTGCATACAAAACCTTTTTTCCCCTTTTGACCAATTACTTGGCTACAGATATAGCAATGACAGCATAAGAATAATCACCATTGTGTTCTTTGTACATGGAATAATTTGGATTATCCTGGCAGTGTAATAATCTTGAGATCTGTTCTTTCCCTTTCATAACTCTTATACATGGAAGATGAGTACAAAGTCATTTTGAATATAGGACTGAATTGTATGAGGGTTTGAAAAGACATAATTTTCTTAAAGGTTTGACTGCAGGATTTTAAGGTGTTGTTCTGGTTTAGGGCAAATTTGGGAGAAAACCCCTGAATAGGGTCCCTCCAGGGAGCAACCAAGATTCATCAGACTTTAAAGAAAACAAAATGTTTGTCTTAAATGTCACAACACCTAATGGTAGGGTTTCGTCTCACAGCTTCCATAGACATCAGCTAGCTCACAACAAAACAAATTTTTCCCATAGACAACCTAAGCTTTAAGCAGATTCCTAGAATTTTGATAATTATTGCCTTTCTAACCATATTCCTGCAAGCACAGACTGCCTAAAACCAAAGTAGCTGATTATATTTGATTTTCTGTCGGCAGTAAATCAGATCATCTGAGGCTGCAGAAGACTTCTGTTGCTAGTCTATCTCCTTTAATATATGTACTCCTCCCAAAGGGAAAGGGTCTGATCTTTCTCTTATTTTACTTTATCTCATTTTTCTCTGCTTGCTCAAGAACAGCCCAAAGGTTTTTACTTTGTTCTGTTACCTCTTTCAGTATCTCCTGCTGTATTCCAAAAGAGTTCTGTATTCTGCCTTCAAAAATACAGATCATCACAATTGTTTTGCACTTATGGACTAGTAATAGCCCATTAAAGGATGGGTTTCAATTCCTGGCAAGCTTGCACAACATGCCAAGGATCAAGTTAGTCAAAGGCAATCTGGATCTTGCCAGCTGAGAAATAAAGATTCTCAGACTGTGGGACATTTATCCTTAAAGGCCCACAAGCTACTTTAGAATATGCACAAGAAATTCAAACCTCTCCTGGGCAGATGAATAGGTGATCTAGAGGAGTCTATCTGCAGACCAACCCAGAGTCACAAAGCTCATTCCCGAAGCTATCAACTATTCCCATAGTTAAAGTCTGGAAATCTATGTTGCTATGTTATTAATAGATATTTTACAGAATTTTCACATGTGGGCTTCATGCACTCTGAGGCATCTTGGCAGTGGGGCAAATTTTCCACTCATGATCAATTTATGTATAGTGAGGAACTTACAGAGGTAGTGCAGACTCTTGAGCTCTGAATCTGTTGTTGAGGAGTGCATTATCTGCTTCTGCACTAATGAATGTGTGTATCTTGGAGAAACTGGAAGCTTAGGCATGGTGGAAGGTCAGCTGAAAATAAAATCACAGCAAAACAAAAGATAATAAAATAGAACTCTAATTCTCTTATTGTTCATGAGTTTATCCCTGTGATTATTTCATCTAGTTACTATTTCTGGAAATAGCTGAGTGGGATATGTTGAGGAAATATTATTGCCATACAGTCCAGTGACAAAATTCCTGCACATTTCTGGACTATGTCGTCAGGTGTTACTGTCAGCATTTTGTAAGGTCATGTCAAATTCCCTGCTCAGGTGAATGTTTGGCCTGTGCCTTGCTGTTTTTACAGTGAGCATAGCTCGCTGCTTTTTTAAACAAAGCTGGTTTATGCTCATGGTTATCTATCTAATATATTGCAGCTTCTGAGACCACAGGACTTTTATCAGGACACTAGAAAATTTTGCCCAGGCATGAGTTGGCTGAATGAATAGGAAATATTGCATTTAACTTTTAAAGTCTTAAACTATTTTTTCAAAATAAAATTTATTGTCATGATAGTTCCAACTTACATGTTTTATGAGAAAAGTTTTTGAAGCTAAAATGTAAGCTAAGAATGTTTTCCTTATATATGAAAAACAGTTTTGAATATTAATAAAACATACTGCAATCATTTTTACAAAGGCAGTTCTACCTTATTTTGCTAAAATACATTTATGATATTCCAGATGGAATATCTAATTGTCATTGCCTAACTTAAAATCTCTTATGGACTCTACAATGAATTTTTAAAAATACTTAAAATGTTTAACTCCAAAAAGCAGCATTTTATAAATGAAAGGAGGAAATGGTACTTGTAAAATTATGTGGGACCATTTTCAAAATGCATATAAACATTCCAAAGTTCATGGCAATTTGATGTTTATAATAGGTCATTTATTTTTATGATCAATATAGGCTCCATTCCCAAATTTTTGTCTCTTCCCTAGGAAAAGTCCCCTTACTCTAAGAAAAAAAGAACCTAAGAAATTCTGAAGAAAGAAGCACTTGGGGTGAAAAAAGCCTCATGATGCTCTCAATCTAGATTCTTAGTTACACTGTGAAGTGAGAAAACAGTACAAGTTTTAAATATAACAGATTCAGGTAATTCACTGGAAGATACCTATCAGCATCCAGGACAATAATGTTTAAAAACATTTAAATAAATAAAACAAAGAACACGTTTTCTAAAAAACACCCCAAACCCAAAGCACAAAACAATGCCAAAAAAAAGCCACCCCATTTGTCAGACCTTGGTCTGGTGAGAAGTTAAATAGACGTTGCTCATGAGTACAGACTGCTAGATGTGGAGAAAATATCTTCATCCTAGAGTCTATAGTTGAGGAAAAAGAATTTCTTCTTGGGATTTGAATTTCTAAGAAGCTTTTAGGCATTTAACAAAAGGCCAATGAAAACAACATAATCAGCTATTCGTAAGTAGGGCAAAAAGGAAAAAGAGACAGCAACTAGAGTTTTTCATATATGGAAGACTTGGACCTTGAGACAGCTCAAGGATTGTACTTTCATTCTGCATCTCTCACCCTGTCTTAGGCAGTCTTAATATGTTAAATCTGTGTGTCTGTCTTGAAGATGGTTAGAAATTTTAGTGTACATCTCAACAGAAATCTCTTGTTGTGGAATATTTGATATGCTGCTGTGTAAAGCTATCTGGCATTTGAGGACAAGAACTTACCAAAGTGAAATATCTAATGTATGAAATCTTCAAGCTGAGAAATTAAAATCAGATGGTGACTGATACAAGTTTTGTACTAAAAACATACTATTGATAGTGCTAGTGCTTTTTCTAACAGCACTCATGGTAAGCCTTAGGCATTTGCAGGCCCAAAGCTATTTCATTTATGTTGTGGAAGAAGCAATTTGCATATTGGTGAAGGCAAAGAAGGGCTGAATGATCTTAGAAAAAATTCATTGTAACATAAGCATTTCATCTAATAACTAAAGCATTTTTTCTTATTGATAATTTTATGATCAGAATGCTAAAACCTACTATTTTCAATATGGATAGGGGTTGCCCACACCAGTGGTTTTAAATTTCCTGTTGAGATTTGGTCTCTAATTTGCTAGGCGATGTGCTAACTTTTACTGATTTTTCTTTTGGTGGATGGTATTCTTATATGTGGAATGAATACTGTCATAGTATACTGTCTTAAATTACAGTTTAAAAAACACCTGAGGGTTCCTTTTACAAATGTCTGAACTACTTAGGTATTGTACATACAACGGATCCGTTTGTTACTTCTTGCAAAAACAATAGAAATGGAAATCAAGTACTTTTCAGTATCTCTAAAAGTAAAGGTTCAACTCATACAAGATACATATAAAAAACCTCTCAAATTCACTAAAAAATCATAAGGATGCCCCCTAGTTTTTAAGCCTTGCTTAAATTAAAATTATTGACCTTATCCTAATCTTTCAAGAATAAAAGTGAGAAAGGGATATTTTTAAATTTGTTTTCCAGATCTTTCAGGCCCTTAAAATAGACCAAAACAAAACCTGTGATTCTGAGGAAAGATGTGGGTCTAAAAGTGTTATATAAAACTGTTATATCCCAAAACTTTCAGAGAACAAAAAACACAAGGAGGCTACAGTTTAGATAATGTTTTTGTTTGCTGTTCGGAACCAGGCTTCAAAAATCTCCAGTAATTCAAAGCCCTACACTAGCACTTTCTGTGTACATACCTGTTCTTCTTGTAGCACAATCACAGAAACTTGAAAGGACTGGACAAACAAGTTTTAACGAGGCCTCTGATGACAAGGTGCTTGTTATATACCTCTGAGACTCAGTATACCAGAGGACCGGTTTTTGGAGCCTTAATTCGGTAGATCATAGTTGTTTGTGGGTGTGTTTATTACTATTGAAAAAAAAAAAAAAAAGGAAGTTAAGGTCTGGGGTTTTTGTGCTTATCTAGCATAAAGCTTGTTGTGAAAGGGAAAATGTAGCAAAACTGATACTGTTCTGTGTCTTCATGCTATCAATAATTATGAAAGATGCTTGCAATATTCACATTCAAAACATTGTGCAATTGCAGGTTCTTAGTTTTGCTCCCGTTTCAGTTAACAGCAAAGATCCAGCCATCTTTGAAGTGGCTGGGTTAGGATAGTTCAACTACTCCCATAGAGCAGCAGCAAAAGTATAAGTTTGTATTCCCTGTTTACAAACATATTATTATTCTGGTTGATGGCCATACCATGGCTCAATATCAGCCTTGAATTTGAACTCTGGAGTTTGTAATTCCTCTTCATGTCCTCAGACTATTTGATCAAGACCTTGACATCCTCCTTTCCATAAAAAGGTGAGAAAAGAAATTAGTTTTTATGTTAAATGGATTTCCTAAAATTCCATGAGACTGCTTCTCCTCATGATACTTTGCTAACAAGTTAACGATCCCATTTATTTTTTAATCAATACATAGCAAAGGACCCCAGTGACTTACCTCTCAGGCTTTAAAGACATCTATAATTTTAGCCTTGAGGATGCCTTATAAAATCGGAACATGCAATCATTTTTATTCTCTTCTCCTGAAGAGCAGATACTTTCAGATACAAAGGAGTTGCCTGTTCACCAAATATTTGGAGTCTCAAAGATAGAACAGTTCAGTGTATTTTTGCTGTGTCATATTTGGACAAGAGATTTTGCTTTCTGTCGTTAGCAGAAAATTGGTACTTCTGCTTATTTATTAAAAAAAAAGGGGGAGGGAAAATGAATATGCTTAGAGGTAAGGGATTTCAAATGTGATTTATCTGTGCAGTAAAAGAATGATGTTAAATGAAAAAAGCTATGAAAGCTGAGATCTTCCCCCCTTTTTCCTGTAATACAGCTTCCAATTGGAGTTTTTGTTTAGTATCAGCCTTGTCCGAATGCAGTAGAAACTTCAGCCAGCACAAAGAAGCAATCTTCTCTTGAGACCTAATTCACCATTCTACAAAGCATTTTGTATGCATTTTATAACTAATGTTGAAAAACCCTAGTTTTTCTCTAGTGTAGCAAATAGATGTTATATGTGAGTCACGGGAATTTATTTTGGTTTAGCTTACTGCCCACTATTAATACTGCAGCATCATGAGAGTATCCATATAAGTTCAAAAGTTTCATATTTGTGATTCTTGCGGCTCTCCTGTGTGGTGTTTGGAGATGGACTTTGATAATCCTTGTGAGTCCCTTCCAGCTCAGAATATTCTGTGGTCTTTTCTCCTTTTCTTATTTGTAAGTGCTCGGGACCGCAGACAGAGAAAGCCATCTGCCACTCTCTTCAGATATGGTTTCTAGAAGTGAATTTCAATGGATGCTGAAGTCATTCCTGAATCTTCATAGAACAGTCAGCCTGAAAATGTAGCATTGATAAGCTTTTCTGTGTGGGGACGATTTGAAAAGCACTTACTGTTCTGAATAGTCCTTTTTCTCAGGCACACACAGTAACATGCACTTAGGTCTTATGGCTACCTTTAAGCAATGAATGGCACTATTGACTTCATGCACTAAAGTGCTTTACTGGATAGAGTTTCTTTCAGGAGACTTGTCAGATGAGAAAGGGTTTACAGAATTAGATACACAGATTGACATGAATAAATTTCATTAGAACATCAGAGATGTAGGGGGACAGAAAAAATCAGGGATAAGTAAAAATAATTATGTAAGTAAAATTATTTTCTAATTTTGGATTTGGTATGTTGATTCTGTCTCAAAGCAAATGCAAGCACAGAATTAAATAAACACTGCTTCTGTTTCTAACGGCGTGTGTGGAAAGCTTGCATATTGCAGGCATTTGCTTTTTCCTGTTTAGGGATGCATGGCTCCTTGGCTCCTCTTGTATCAGATCTAGCTGGAGTCAAAAGGCTTTGTCTGCACAGATGCACAGGTTCCATTACCTTTCCTGAAACTCACATTTTAAAAGTCCCTTTTTCTGCATTTTTCCCCTGATTGCAATTGTTATTCAGGTGTATGTATATGAAATATGCTATAAGTTGTGATATGCCAGCTTGCTGTACTAGCTGCAACAGATTTCAGAAATAACCCTTTAAGCTCACAACCCTTTCTCGATGATGTGATTAAGGGAGGAAAAACTGTTCCACCTCCCCCAGTTAAATGCTTTGAAGGGGAAAAGTCCTTTTTAACATTTGCCTAGTGCATGCTGGTGGTCCTCCAGTGTGTAGTGTGTATATCTTCTCTGTGCAGGTCTGTGTGGGACTGGATTTCCCTGTTCTGGAACCTTTGAAATAAATGAATTGGCTCTGAGGAAGTTGAAGCAAATAAGCCCTTTGCTGGGAAGCTGTCACCTGGTAGGAACATCCCTTGGGGAAAATGGACATGACATGTAACAGCCACCTACATATACTTGCTAGGAATGAGGATTTTGTTAAAAAATGCTTGTGGTTTTTTTCAATAGATCATATATCAAGAAATGAGTAAGAATAAATATCAATAATTTTTTCCTCCTTACTAAATTAGAGGGAAGGAGAGAGAAAAACTAATTTCTTGCAGCTGTGTTTCCACTGTTGTGGTAAACCTCATAATCATGAACAAATATTTGAGCACTACCATGCTATTTGGAGTTAAAGCATCAGCTGGAAAACAAAAGTTACCGTGTCCTGCCATTGTAATCCAATTCCATGCTTCTGACCACTTCTCAGACAGGACAGGAAAGGAGAAGAAGGTTTAAGATAACATCTGTATTAGTCCTTCAGGAGTTCTTGGTGTGCCTGGTTTTGCCTGCAGAAACCCAAGGGATGAGCAGTGAGAAAGCCTCAGTGTACTCCAGGAGGTCTGTGAAGTTTGGGTGGAAGGCCAAGAAACCAGCGAGCCAGGAGATACGGCATGTCATTCATAAACCATTGGAAATTGAGTTTCAAAGGCCTTATGAAAGCTCTCAATGAGGGTAGGACAGAGAACCTGCCACCCATGTAGCCTTATTTTGGTGAAACCAGTAAAACATCCTTTTCCAGAAATTTATTATGCTTCACAATCTGTACGTAAATTGCTTGCATCACAAATTTTGCCAAACTACCACCATTGTTACAGAGCAGGAAATTATTTTTCCTGTATGTTTACAGGCACACTCTCAATTTCATTTACATTGCCAGTTTCAATTCACACTTGTATAACAGCATGTTTTGCAAAACAAACTTTGCACAATCAGATAATATATTTTCATTATCTTTTATCTTGCCATTCTGTGTCCCAATTAAGTATCTGAATAATACAGTATATATTAATTTTTTATGATACCTATACAAATTCTCATTTCATAAATAAAAATAAATATTTAAAGCATTTAAATCCATGTACCTCAGAAGACACACAAGTGTATTGAAAATCCCATGGTGTTTTTACTATTCTGTGTGTTTCCAATGAGAAGAACCTGATTGTTCCCTTTTGTTTTGTTTTGTTTTTTACCTCCTACACACTGGAAATAAAATCCACATCTTCCTGTATGTGGGGTGTCATTTAATTAGGAATTTAATGGAAAAGCAGAGTTTGTGCTGCTTCCAGCAGAGGGACAGTCAAGTCTTTCAGTTGTTTACCTCCAAGAATATCAGAATTCCAGTGTGAGCCAGCACTCTGCATGAGGTTTTCTGTGCTTTCACGCTGCTGTTTCCAACCCAGACATTTTCTTATGCACTTACTCAGAAACAGGTCTGAGGCAAAGTTTAGACTATATAGGCTCTAGGGGAAAAAAAAAGTAGAACTGTGTGTGTTTAGTAAGGGTGTGGTAAAGATCTTCATATATGTAAAATAATATGTGAATTACAAGGAAATAAACTCTCTTTTTGTTAACTAGGCATAAGAGAACTTAAAATCCTAAGTGGCAGTAAAAGACATGGGAATTACTTTTTATCTATATAGATATTTAGACATTCTAGTATAAGCCTTATTTACCCATTGATCATCAAACTCTAAGAATGAGGAAAGTAAAGTTGACAGGAATTGATTGTGGTGCTCTTCGTTTCCAGTTGCTGCAGGAATTTGGATGTTTCAAACTCTTTTCCAAAATCCTGTTGTATAGTGATGGTGAAATCTGGAGTGTTTTGGGTTGTAGTCTTCAGGTGTATATGCAGCAGTGTTTAATGCAGCCATGAGAGCAGTGCTTACTTCTACAACTTTCAAGATTTGGTAGACTCACTCCTACAGTGAAGAGTATAGTTATTTTTAAAAAGCAGACTTCCAAAACTTGACCTGAAACAACCAAAGCGAATTGTAAATGCATTTAAAACCTAGAAAACATGAGAAATATTTTCTTCATTCCCATATCATTTACTGAAAAAAGAAGATTTTTGATTTTGGCACATTGAAAAATGGAAACTAAAAGCATAATTTTTCTATGGTATAATGGTGTTCAAATAATTGGTCTATATAAAAGAGAGATCATTTTCAATGGGAAGAGTGTTCTTTTTAATGACACAATTGGATTTTGGGGAAGAAATTGGGTTTTTTGTAAGGGAAAAAGAAAAGCTGTTAGGCTGCCTGAGAAAACAACATAATGTGGTTGTATCTTGTGGCAAAATAAAAGATAACAATCCTCAAACTCCTACGCTTATACTCATAGTGTAATTTTCCCCATTTCTCTCCACTTTTTAGCCTTAATCCTAGGATATGATATTGCAGAAACATTACTGGGTTTTATGTTACTAATGAGCATGTACTGTGGATTATCATAACTTATTTCTGCATGATTCTGGGGCTTACTTGACTAACTGACAATTAAAAGAAAACAAAGCAAGAAGACCAAAAGCTCCCAAACCTCAAATCAGTTGCCAGGGTGTTAAATATGTTGTGTCCACCCCCACCTCTCATTTGGAAAGGAAGAATGCAGGACAGATACGACAAGGATGTGAGCCAAGTTTTGTTCCTTTTATGTCTCAATGGTTCCTATGGTCTTTCAAGAAACAGAAATGGGTTCATTGGCACTTTCAGCTGGCAGCTTTCCTTAAACCTTCTTCAGACTTGCCACTTGCAAATGTTTCCAAACTGTCCAAGACTTTCCAAACTGTGCTGTAGTGGTCTGAGATGGGCCTCCTTTGGTTTCTCCTGCTGGGGAGCCCTTCTGTCTTGAGCACAATACTTGAACAGGCTGCTAGACAGACAGGAGAGAGCATGAGTGACACTGTAGGCTGAGGGGCAGAGCAGTAGCCCCACGGGCTTCTCTAGTGTTATCAGCACCTCCTGCGTGTAACAATTTGATCGCGAACCAACCATCTGTTACTGTGAATCTTCAGTTAAGATGAGAGCTCTTTTAGAGCCACGCAGAGCATCATATACTTCAGAATTTATTTTGTCTAGTAGTTCATCTGCCATCTTATTGCAGCTGCAGATCTCCTCAGGAGACAATTAAATTGCAGTTTCTCAAATTCTTGGGGATTGTTAATTTACTGAAGGACTGAACTATGGCATAAAATACAGCACAGTCCTTCGCTCCATTTCCTTGGCCGATTCTTTCCCAGCAATGCTTTTAATCTATTTTAATCTATTATTGTAAAGATTACACCCCCCCCCCCCGGGGGGGGGGGGGGGGGGGGTGCCGTTGTTTGGGGGGGTTTTTGTGTTTTTTGTTTGTTTGTTCTTCTGGTATAATCAGTAGAGAAACAAGAGCCCCAAATATGCCAATGGACACTGCACATATTTCAGTTTTGCTTGCGCAGGCCAATGCAGGTGAAGGTTACAGGTTTCATTAAGACAGAGTGTGCATAAGTCTTTAAATGTGTTTTATTAGTGTTTTTTTCAGCTTTTATTAAATTATTTTTCTAAGAAGGGAGCTGAGCTACAGAGATGGTTTTACCTTCCACCAAAGCCCTTTTCTAATGAATTTTACTGTTTCAAAAAGATTTCAAAGTACTCACAGTATTCAGTCTCCTGCCGTTTATCTAAATTATTGCTAATTCATGTTCATTTCTCTGCTGTTATGTCAGCCTCTTACTGAATAAGCATATTTTTCAATATTAAAAAAATGAAATAATTTCATTTTCTGTTTTCTGATATTCTTATTAAGTCACTTCATTTCTCCATCTTTGTTTGAACTGCTTACATTTGAAAAGTAGTGGAATGCATTTCCTTCATTTTTAGGGTATAATCAATATTTTGAATTATACTTTTGGAGAAGTAATCCTTTCTTTTTTATCCTCTTGCTGGCTGAGCTTTTTTCCTTTAAGAATGAATGGGTGTCAAAACCCCTTCAGTTTGACACCTCGAATGTATAGAAAAGAACAAACATATCCTTAGGGAAACTGGGTTTAGCTCTCAAAAAGGAAAGAAAAGGAACAGAAGTTATTATTTTTTCTGCCCTTGTAACCTGCACTTTGACAGTTTCAAGCTTCATTTTTACTGTTTAAAAACATGTGTTTGATCATGTGATAAATAGGTATGTTATCCATTCTTTTCTGAAATCCTTGTGAATACAAATCATTGTAACTGTACTGTAAGAGCTGATAGAGAAGCACAGATTTAATAATTTCTTTCACAGTTACTTTGCAGTAGCAGTTTCCTGGCTTGTACTTCTATTTCTACTGCTATTCTTCTGCTGAAAAATCTGAGAATACAAACATTTACATCTCCAGCACCCCTGTTTTCCTCCTTGTAAAGCAGGGGTGACAAAATTCCCTGCCATTAGGTTACCCTGTACAATGAAAGTATTTAAAACCAAAGTTACACAAGAAGAGGTGTTACATTTGAAACCATACTGAGCTTTTTGAAAAATTTGCTGTTTATGCTTGGTTTCTGACTGCTGTGAATGGTGATGTGGAAAGTCTGCTTGGAACCTTTTAAAATGGAGACAACTGCAACTTTTTTTCAAGGAAAAAAAAAAGATAAAAAATGCCTGAAGGTCTTCGGGAGATGACTTACTGACCTGTACAGTTCTGTGTCTCTTTGAAGCTCTTTTCCTAGGAACATCCAGCAGATGTTCTGAAACATTATCAGGTATGAAGCACACCAATATCATTAAGGGCTTTTTAAAAAAAAAAATATTTATTTTATTTAGTTATTTGTTTATTTTTATCACACAGCTTCATCATTTGTTTGTGAATAGCACACCCTTATCCAAAAGTATGTTTAGTTTTATGAAATTCTGACTTTTAGCAAGAAGTATTAAGTGTAATGGGGAAAAGCTAAAGAAATAGACATATGCATTGTTAACTTTAATGACTTTTTTATGGTAATATTCTGAGGAAATGAGATAAAATCTAAAAAAAAGCTAGATGAGTGCTTGTTTTATCAATGGTTTTGACTGTCTCTTGCAAACTGTCTTTGCGTGTTTTATTGGAAAGGCCACTTTTTCTTATTTCCTTAATTTGAGGTATACTAGCTATGCTAAGTGTAATGTGCTGCTATGTTGATAACGGTGGTGCTTTCTATGTAAAAATCACTATAAATTTGAAATAAATTGGCTTGGATTTGCAATAATATTTCCAAATTTTATTCCAGTGTCTGAAACTATATTTACCCCCTATGTCGTGTGGCGCAATTCTCTGTCAAACGGCAAAGGCTTCTTCCCCATTTTTCCCTGCTAGAGGAGGGGGGCCATGAGAGAGTACGGGGGATTTAGCTGACAGAGAACACTGACAAGAAAGAAATCACAAATACTGTCACTGTGATATAAGAAGTGCAAAGGGATAGTGGTGTGTCAAGGGATGGGGGATGCAGACACATCTGACTGGGAAGCTACGCAGTCACCTGCTCAACAATTTTGGTTTCAGTCCTTTCACAAGGGTTCCCCCAGCAATAGAAGTGCTTCCTTGTTTTTTGCCTACAAATTTGGCAGCTGAATTTTATTTTAAAGACACTAACCTTCTATGAACTCCAAATATCGACCAACAAGTCTTTCAAGCTCTCATTTGATAGATATTCAGGAAAATACTACTGCTTAAGGTTTTTAAGATGAAAGAGTGTGGGGTTTTGGGGGATTCCTGCAGGCAGTCTTAGAACAGGCTCAGTGAAAACGGAGCACTTTATAATAACCCAAGCAAAAATGTTTTGACAGAGCTTCCTAAATGTAATGTCATTTAATGTCAAACATATTGGTCAGTTCATGAGAGAAATCTTATAGGAGATAATTAATAAACTGTCCTGAAACTGGGTGAGTTGTTTCCAAAGTAGTTGATATATGTCACAAGAAGATCTGTGTGGAAGAAGTGTCAGTCTGTACAAAATTGCTTTCATGAAACAGCTCCCACTGAGTGTAAAGGAGTTTATTTGATTTTTGTCTGCTAGCCTGATGGCATGAAATGGAACCTGTGAGTATGGTAACCTGTATATCCTGGATTTGTAGGACAAAATATGAGATGTCTGGTAGTTTCAGGTTTGAAGTCAGTATATTGTCAAATCTTAGATCCTATGGGGTTGAGGAAATGGAGTTATTAATCTATAAATGAATGTGCAATATATGAAGATCCCCTTGACTTGGAGTGATACTTTTTTTCCTTAAGGAGAGAACTCCTTATTATCATTTTTTGTTTGTGGAAAACCTAAAATCTGTGAGTCTAAGCTCTTGAAGGAAAGCAAAAAAAAAAAAACCAAACCAGAATTCAAAAAAAATGAAAATTCTAAACTGACTTGTGTGTCATTCATATATTCCTGTGTTAATTCAGAATACAGATACTGTGAGTATCTCTGATGTCTCTTCATTCTAAATCACTAAAAATACCATAGATGAACTTTGTTGCTATAACTACTCAAACACTGATAATTCAGATGCAATTTTCCTCCAAAATCTAGAGACCAGTCTTCCTCTTTTCCCTGCCTCCAGAAAGAAAAGTTTTGTAGAAAGAAAATAGCATTGAACTATTAATTGAAATATGCATGTTGAATGGTGGAATTGATGTAGCAAATGGCTGGATAACTGGTGCAGAGCAGTGTGCTTTTAACACTATTCTATAAATGTTAAGGGTTCCTACAGACAGCTGGTGATTAATAAATTTTCATTTATTTCTCTTTACTGTGTCTCTAAACAGGTATTGATTAACGTAGTAAGTGCTATTGGATTGAGTATCTTCAGAGATGTTATCTTATTCTGGAATGCTGGAATTTTGGAAAAGTCAACTGTTTGAAAACTATTTTTGAGGTATTTTGTATTGAAACGTTCTCTTTGCCAATGGCAAAGAGAAGAGACACCAGGCATTTTTTATTTATCACAAATCTATAACATCCATTATATCTTATTTCCATTGTTGTCTGCAATGTGGAATGGATTTGCTTTGGAACCAAGTTACTGAGTACTAGGTTGAATATTATAACTTCCTTCCTGTGCTGTGTGAATGCAAAGTAGAATTTTTGGGGCACCTTTAAACACACACAAATTGCAAGCAGTTGTCCTAGGTCCTCACAGATTTTAGCACAGTATTCCTTGTGATCCATGAGCTCATTCATTGTTAAAGTTCCATATGTTAATAATTCTCTTTTGGCCTGGGATACTGTATTCCAGCTTTTATCCTTCTACCAATTGCCTGTTGCCAGGTTACTTCGTTTCTAGCACTACTGTTTTCAGGAGGTATAAGGCAAAGGTTGCTTAATGTGCTTTCTATAGTCAAGAAATGCTGGAAGTCTGTGATGTCAAGATTTTGATGCATATTGTGGTGAGCTTCAGTAGGCACAGAGATGATGTAACTCATGCCTGTGGCTAGAAAAGCAGAAAATGTACCTTGTTAGGTGCTTTGTTCTTGGACCATCATGCAAGGAGCAACTGCTGCCTGATCCATAAGCTCTACCTGAAAGAAAATTTCCCAGGAATGCTTTGTGCTAAATGGGGACAGAAGTTGACAAAGTGCAACTGGTGCTGACAGGGTACATCTTGAAAAATCAGCAGCTGTGCAATAAACCCTCAAGTGTCAGCAACTACACAAGAATCCTTTATGGTCGCTGTAGGTTATACCTGACACAAGACTGTAGCTCCTGTCAGGAATGGTTTTATGTTTCCAGCCCCAAGCAAACAGGCAGGAATGGGTGTGTTGTAGCTGCATCAATTACACTGGTTCACAGCACAGAAAATTCATCTTGAGAGTGAGAGACAGTCAAAACAAGACCTCAGGTCAAATTTATTTAAAAAAAAAAAAAAAAAAAAAAAAAAAGGATTTATTGAAGTCTTTGTCTTGTTGTCTTTTCTATAACTAGATGATGCTTTGAAAAGAGCTTAGTAAATAATGAGAAGCTGATTCACCCAGGGATAATTTTAGCCACATTCCTGATTCAGACTTACTGTCAAAAACATGCAAAGAGTAGGAAGGTGCTAGAAAACTCCTCCTAGCTTGAATTCATTATCTTCAAAAGCACTGGGTGCATCACATCTTGAAAGCCTCATATATTTTATTTCTAAAGAGTGTTTAATATTTTTAGACAGCTGTTGTTACTGTGAACATCTGGAACTTGATGTGAAGCTGTGGCACATGTAAATCATTACAATATTGTCTATAGGCAAGAAACTGTGGTACTGAAAAGTTAATGACAAACAAACTAAATGCACTCTAGCCATCAATGATATTTTCCTCTCCTTAGGGTTTCTTTCAAAACCTCTTAAATTACACTCTGGTTGAAAATGTTATGGCTCAGGCTGGGAGAACAGAATAACAGCAACATGGTAAAACAAAGTTTGCAAATGTTAATACAGTATCCAGTTCTCTTTGTATAATTATATTTTCAAGAAATTAATGGAAATATTTCCTGCATCAATCTAAAGGCTTTGTGAATCACCTTAGTTTGGAAACTAAAAAGTTGCCTGTATACAAAATCTTAGTGCCTTGCTAGAATTTCCAGACAGTCATAGATTCAAACAGTTTTTCCTCTCTTGTCTTATGACACCAGCTGATGCCAATGCCTGAATCATTAAAAATTACATAACCAAGTAATATTTATAATGTGACATCAGTCAAAGAGAAGTATATTGTTCTTAGCAATTTGTCTGTCACAAGATGACAAGGTCCTGGTGGGGCCAAGGGACAGTAAAGAAGTCCTTCACATTTGAATCATTCAAATTAAGAGACTTCCATGGGTGCCTTGAGCAAGAACTGCAGGCAAGTTGTGCATAAATGGGTACTTTACCCACACAATGTATCACAGAAGTGATGCCACTCTTGAATCACAAAATGTTTATGAAAATTAAGAATACTAGACAGTCACAGAGAAATATCCCAATAGGAATTCCACAGGGTCTTTCAAATTTAGCTATATTTGGCTGTCTCAATGTCACAATTTCTTTGTGGATATTTCTCTTCCAGGAGGCAAAACTTGTTAGTGCCTGAGCAGATGAATACTTGTTAATTTTTTTTCCCCCTAAAGCTCTTGATAATAATCCTGAACAGGTCACTTTTGAGTCATAAGTTTTTGGAAAATCTAGCATTTTAAAGTAAAAATGTTTAATTTGGAAAAATACGTAACGTAAAACTCACTTTTGTATATACAATGTGCTATTTTCACCTTTTCTGGTGCAATGCTGTTTCATCTATCTTTCTCACAAATCCGCATTGGAACTAAGACTGTGATAAAAGTATCAGTTTCTATCTCAGAAGTAAAACCTCAGACTTGGGTGGTAGTTACACCTCAGCTTGTTGCAAAGGACGAAAAAGCTGTAATTTTGGTGCACTTAGAGTGAATAGGTCAGATTTCCTTTGAAGAAATACAGACCTTTCCTTAATTTCTATAACAGGAAGATCAGGAAGATGATCCTGAATGCAAGAGTTATGAGACCCAATTACTGCTGCCCTTTGGCTTGATGACAAGCACAGTTTTCATTTCTGGTGGGATTAGGCAATTGTGCAAGTTAGTTGCAGTGTGTGACAGTCTAGTAAAGGTAACTCAGATATTTCTAAGTGATGTAGCCATGTCACTGCAAGCAGGATGATTTATGCTAGACTGACAGGTTTGCTCACCAGAGCTAGGTCAAGAAGTGCTGCCTCCCACATCATTCCTCTCCACAGTACAAAGCACAGATTCCCCAAAGAATCTATTGCCTTTAGTTTGTCTTCTCTCAATCCCAGACCTACTGAACTAATGCTCTAATCAGGCTGTAAAGCTTAAAATAGTTTTACTCTGTCTTCAAAATGAAACTTTCTCTGTAACAAATAAAGAAACACTGCTCTATTCATACCCATGTAAAATATTTTCCATGGCCCTTTCCTGCCTGCATGGAAACCAACAGATGACTTTTCATTTCAGCTACTTCAACTCCCAGTGCATTGAGAGAGATGAAAGTAGCCCAGAAATTTCACCTGGTCATTTGTTCACGTAGATACAATACTGAAATCTTACACCGGTGTTCACATCAGTGAAGATATTTACAAATAATTTTCTCCTTGTTGGTTTAACATCTGTGGGTTGAGTTTTTAGATATAGCCTTTATACAGTAATATAAGGAGTGATTACATCAATGCCATTTTTTATCAGATTGTCATTAAAGTGTCTGCTTTCAATATGCACAGTGTCTGTGGCAACTCTTCACAGGCTGCTACCAGATTCTCTGCCTTAGACTCCTCATCACCAGGCATTACAGAAGTGATGAGCTCAGTCAAAATGTGCTATACAAGTGGTTATCTCAATTTCCTGGTTCAGCAAATTACATTGCTCCAGAGGTTTTGTGGTAATGGTTTACTGCAGTACAATGTAAAATGTAATGGTGTGGAGAATATTGGTGAGCAGCTAAAGCCAAACTCATGGAACTGTTTGAGCTAATAGAGAGGTAGTATTTGAGGTTGTAGTAATGTCCTTTTGTACATTCAGTGCTATATATAAATGCCCTTAATCAGTCTGAAATAGTGACTCAACACGCAAAATATGAAGTGCTGTGCATCTCTGGTAGTCATAAACAGTTTCTTCTCATTGGCCAAACTGATAATATTTCAATGGTTTTGAGACTTTACTGTGGTACTCTTGATTGCTTTCATGGCCATTTAGACTGCCAAAGCTTCAGTATTTTGGTATGAAACAGAAAGTGTTGGGAAGAGAGAAGACTGTTTCAAACCCTAACTTTCTAAGGATATCTGGTGCTAGACAGTGTTGAAAGATGTAACTGGAAGAACTCTTTCTTACAAAAGTCATAAACCATATATTAGAATAAGTATATAGATATGAAATTGAAACCATGTAAACAAAAAGCCCAACACAATGCCTAGTGGCAAAACAAGCGTGAATATGAAAACAATATAATGAATCTTGGACACTTCACACGTCTCTGAGAGCTCTTTACAAAAGAATAAGTTTTGAGATTCCTTTCACCTCCAATGAGCAAAAAGTAAGGTTTTTCTTAAGCCACTTTGATATCAGAATCACCAACTTGGCTTCAAATGTTGCCTTTGTTGACACTGCATCCAGAAAATTCATGAGTAATTCTAAAAGTTTCTATTAAATTTTCTCACTCCCTTTATTCCAAAGTGTCTCTCTACATCCTTTTTTGACTACTGTTTTCCTTCTGTTTTCTCTTTAATTTTTTATTTCCTTACTGGTTCCCTAGGGAGATTAGGTCCATGGTAGTTAAATGATTCATAGAAATAGCTAAGAATCAAAGCTAGCAGTCCTGGGAGTCTAAAACAGTAGGCTGAAACACTGGGTTGCTTTCAAATTTCATCTTTCATCTTGCCAGGCCCCTGCTATCTGCCAGTTAACACTCTCAGCTTGGATGTTCCCATGTTACAGTCAGATGGCGAGAGCGTTACTCTGAATGGTAAAGTACAGGATCATAGAAAAACCAGTGTTTTTACTGGGTGGATGTACAATATGAATTAAGGAACAATTGTTCACAAAGGTGAACAATAATGCCTCCAGTAAGGTGATTTTTAGTAAAATTTAAGTGATTTTTAGTTTAATAATAGAAAAACCAATTTGAAATGTTAACACTGACTTGATCCTACAGTTTAGATGCAAACAATCAGAAGTAATTTTGCATAGCACAGTGATGTCTTTTTTGTTTGGCTGGGAAATTTAATCAATTCATTTAAATTCATCAAAAGAAGCTTTTTGCAATGAAGTGTATGATGACAGCCCTCAAAGTCCAAATTACATCTAGTACTTTTGCAATATCTTTATAAAAATAAGGAAGAAAAAGTATTATGCTGTAATCTTTCCTTCTTTTACCTCCAAAGATGCCAATTTCACTGACAGGAAAGGATTAGATTATGAACTAAATGGAATAGAGGATGAAGAATGTTAGATCCTAAGAATTAAATGGAGCTCCCCAAAATTGAAAAAAAAATATTTTAAAAAAATCTAATTAAGAATTATCTTTCTATATCCTCCACTTTCTTCAAATAGTCCTGAACAAGGATTCCAGATTGTTTACTCCCCCCATATTCCTTACTCGTGGTAGCCCATCTATTTCTTTTGAGAATCCCATCCAAAACAGGGAATCAAGCTCCCCTCAGCAGTAATTTGACTATAGACTGCTTATATTACAAGACTGTGCTGGAAATAGGCAGGTTTAAAGGTCTTTAATGACAGAGGGGTTGGGTTCTTTAAGGTCCCTTTCAGCCCTTAGCATTTTACAGTCCTATAACTCCACAAAATACTTCCATGCAACATCATTGTTTAATGAAAATTATTGATATGTGCAATTGTAAAATGGTTTTGACTGGAAAGAACCTTAAAGATCATCTAGTCTCAACCCCCCTGCCATGAGCAAGGACACCTCCTACTGGACCAGGGTTGTTCAAGGCCTTATCCAACCTGGCCTATATATCATGTAGTTTGGTTTAGGTGGAATAGATATAAGTTTTTAAGAATAACATTAGGGGGCTTGGATTCTTCCCTAGATGGAGAGAGTGACTTCTTTCAGTCTTAGCACAACTAAACATTTTTTTGAGAGTTAGAAATGGAAATAGAACGAATACCCAAACCTCCTTGGGGTACTTCTTTGGAAGAAATGTCGCCCTTCGCTTCTAAATATTAGAAGCGTTTACTTTGCCTTGTCTTCACATTTCCTTTGCCTTTTTCACTGGACAGAATGGTATGAGCTCAGAAATGTTGTTCTTAGTTGCCAGCCTCCCCCTCCAGACACATTACAGTGCCAGGTTTAGTCTAGTTCTGCATGTTTGAAGAAGCTGCTAAAGACAATGAATCTTCTCTCACATCAGTGTAAGCAACAAATATGTTGAAATCAGTGAAGCATAAATATGATAAGCGAGAAAAACAGGTCTCAGAATGGAAAAACAGTCATCTCTGCCCAAAACACTTTACCTAGTTTTTGAAGAAAATTGGTCTGTATTTGAAGCATTATTGGTAACAGCTGCCTTCAACAGAACGGTTGGGCCAGATGCAACTGATGAAATTACTTTATTTTGCAATTTATTGTACCAAGAATATTGTGACATGCAGGAATTCTGTCTTTTCCATGTCTTCAGCTGGAAGAGGCAAGTACTGGTGTATACAAGATCGTTGTTTATATTCACCTGTTTGCAAGTATGGATGAAGGCCCAATTCTCAGCAACTCTTAAAAAAAATCATTCCATCTTCTATTCTGATGGTAAAGTGCTAATGAGACAAACTTTATAAACGAGCTTTAAGGCTCTTAATGAGTCTTAAAATTGAGCAGCAAGAAAGAAAAAAAAGTAATAAAAGAGTAAGACAATGAGATGGAATTACTAGAAAGAAAGTTGAAAGTAGTAGGTTAAAAATTGCATACAGACATGAATCAAAATTTTATAAAAGTCAGCTGGTTGTGGAAGGCAGAGGAATAGGAATACACTTACCAGTTAATGGAGTGCACTGGTTTATTCCAGCAGAGTCTCAGATTGCTGTACTGTTTTATTTGTTGGTTGCTTGCTTGGTATAAATTTTCTTTTTTAACCTAAGGCCTCTTTTGTTAGGTAGCCCCTTGACATTAGGACCATTTATGGATGTTTGATTTTATTCAGAACGAGTAAAACTGGCAGATTCTGATCCTTTGTAAGATTCCCATAGTATGTTCACAGTTATATATTACTTGCACTTAACATTGGGGAAAATCTTTCAGGAATGAGCCTCAGTGAATCAAAATTATGGTTCTTTATGCTACTTTAAGGGTATATAATAGTAAAGCAGAAACATTTTTTTAACTATATTTTATGGTTATCCTACTAGATCATAGAATATGTACTAGTCTAGAACAGATGATGTTGTAAATAATAAAGGTGCACAAAAGAGGAATAACTCTGGGAATTCAAGCAGGTATGATAATTCTATAGAAACACACTTTGTTTCATTGATGATCCTAATTAGGATGAAATAGTGTTGATATTTAATCAGAGAAATCTAGGAAATCAGGCTTGAAACACCAATTTTATAAGTATGAAAGCAGGCAAAAAAAAAGTTTGCATTTTGCTGTTTTCCTAATCATCATTCCAAGTTTACTTCGGAAAAACAACAACAACAACAACAACAACAAAAGCACTAAACCCCAGTGTATTCTATTGCACTTGCCAGCTACTTTAAAACACAGGTAAAGTGAAAGAAAATATACCAGTGCATTCAGTAGTAACTGTAAACATCTTGCTTTTGCCAATGACTAAGGACCTGTTTACCCTGTCTTATAGTTTCTGTGGGTTGAGGAAATAAATTTATTTTTCCATTTTTTTTTCACATCGGAAAATATAATAGGATACCTATGCATGACAGGAGATTACAGATCAGTGTCCCCTAAGAGATATCTAAAAAAAAGGCTCAGAAGTGTTTTGATTTCTCAAGGATCATGAAAGTTACTAAGCAGATGATAATTGGAATCAGGTTTTCCAGTGAGCTCCTCAGATGGAATCTTCACATGGAAGGAGAATCATCTTCTTGGAATGTTTCTCCCATCTTGTCTTTACCCACCCCGCATCTTCAGCATCATGGCTTGAAACTCCTTGATTTTTTAAAATAAAAGTAAGCATCAAGAACTCTTTGCAATGTGAGGGGGAATCAGAGACCTTTCTTTTGGCTTACAGCATATGTTCAGCCTCACCCCATTCTGGTTCACTTTCCGACCACTTCTGTGCTCACACCCAAAGGATAACCCTGCCTATTTCCATATGCTTGGGAAGAATGCAAATAGACAGTGTGAGTAGTTCAGCTGTCTGATGAACACACCTCTCTTATCCCTGCTTCTTTTTGACTACACTCCAGAAATCAGACCTTCTCCAAGCAGCATCTCGGGGAATGAACAGATTGTTGAATTTTGATATATGCTTGCAAGTGTTTGGCAAGATCCAGCCCATCCAAAAGAGGATCACATTGTGTAAATATCAGCCCTGCACAACTGCAGCTCAGTCTCCCAGGGGGGTAGGCTTGCTTTTTGGGAACTGATGGACTCAGATGAATGGTTTAAGGTGTAGTTATTGATAATTTAACGAGTAAAAGAAGCTCTTTTTTTTGAGGCAGCACTGGCATTTACCAAGATTACTGCATTCCTACTACTAATTTAATGGAAACAGACATCTGTCTTTTGCAGGATGACTTTTGAGATATTTGATTGTCTCATTTTAAGTGAAAAGAATGATCTTCAGTTGAAGCATGGCCATGCAACACTGAGAATGTTATAAACTGCTTCTAATTAGGGAAAACTTATGTTAGTCTGAAGTGGAAGTTTCTCCTTTATGTGTTAGGCTCACAGTCCTAAGAGAAAACATGCAGTATTACTGCTAGGTGGTAAACTGGCTCTTTAGACTCAAAGACTTTGAGATATAAGGCTCAAAGAAGTTTAGTGATTTGTTAATGCAATTTAATGATTTAATTTAAAAACTCCCAAAATGCATCACCTGTTCCCACCCCGGGAATAAAAAAAAAGGCAAAACAAAAAAAGAACTATTTTAAAAAACCTGCACCCCCCCTTATTTTTATCTTAACTTATAAGAAATTCAATAATTTGGGCTTCCAGGTGGAATTTGTTTCACTCTTCCTTCTGTCTTTGCACTAGATACCTTAGATTCTGAATATTGTGTATTTCAACAACCTCTCAGACTCATTTCATCTTCATTTTGCTCAGTACAACAAGAAAGCCTACAACTGAAATAGAAAAGCTTCTATAAACACAAGGGCTTCAAGGATCTAATAAGACAATAGGATCTGTAAAACGTACAGTGACTAAAAGGCGTCCTGTGCAGGAGTGTATCATAATCAGATTACTTTTTCACTGAGTACTAAGCAGAAGCCTTTCAACAACTTCATTAGACCCACAGTGAGATCTCTATACAAAGGAAAATCCAGCTGCTGGTCTCCTTGGGAACAGTAGAGAATAAAAGGATGAGGCTCACCAGATTTTGCCTGTAGAACACCTTGGTTTCATGCTTGCATTCACTTTTATGTGCTTGTTGCTGGTGTTATTTCTTTTTTATCTTTAGAGATATTTGAAATGTTTTTTGAAATATGAGGTAAATCTTAGGAAGTACACATGAACAAAGAGCTTTTTGGTATTTCTTCACAGTTTACTGGCATGAAATAAAAATACCAAAGCTCAATCAAGGAAAAAAAAGATGTAACTATTTTTTCTAATATTTGTGTGAGCAATTCCATCCAAAGGTTTCCTCCCACTGCATGAAAATGTGAAATGTAAATGATTACAGCATACACAGACTGCAAAGTGTTCATATATTTATTAAAAAAACCTCCTTCTTGCCATTAGTGTTCAGCCCTGGATACGAGTTTGAAGAAAAACTCCCAATATTCAGAGCTTTTTGTTAAAGTAGAAATTAACATTCTCTCTGTTGCAGATGAACTGGAATGAAGTACAGGATAAAAGCTTATACATATTTACTAGGGATCTAAAAACTGTAAAATTTGCGGTTTTGCAGTAACTTTTTGTAGTCTCTAATTGTACTTCATGGAATATTTGTCCATAGTATGATCTGTTCTTTTGAAAAAAAGTCTGAAAATGACCTGCTTATTTCAAAGCAGGTCATTCTGGTTTATTTTCCATACACAAAAAAACACAGCCTGTCCCTTGAGGCTTGAAAATTATTGTGGTTATTAGAAACCTGAAAAAATGGAGAATTACAATGAGAAATATCTTCTTTCCCTCTCTCTTGGATAATGTTCATCTTAGATTGCCTACCACTTTTGCTCAACATTCCATCCAGTGGAGAATGATGAAGTCCTCTTTCACTAACATGTGATACACAATTGAAATAGAATAATTTAATCTCTTCCTTACTGAGCTGGAGACAGCAGCAAAATAGAAATATCATAGGAAAAAAAGTTAGTTTCCTTCCAATTATCAAATGATCAGTAATGGAAGGGCTAAAGTAGTCCATAAAAGCTAATTCTGATAAAGTTTGTTGTCCTGAGCACCTACTAATTGTGGATAAAATTATCATTTCCAGAGAATTCATATTTTCATCACAAGTCCCTCAGAATGAAGGCACAAACAAGTGTAAATACTTGTGTTAAAAATTAGTTGTTACTGGAGAGAAAAGTCTTATCTTTAGGTTTTAATTAATTCCTATCTCAGCTAAAAATAATTAGAAAGAAATCATGTTCTTGTAAAGTATCCATTGTCTGATTTCTGATGTAACATGTAGCTTTAAGAGGAATTTTTGTGAGCCACAGTAATTCCTTTGATTTATATAATTTGCTTGTTTTTGAGTGGGGAGAGGATCATGGTTGATTTGAGTGTGTATTTGAAAACTAAGAAAGAAAAACAACAAAATTAAATGCATTTTGTCAAATGAACTAATAATACTTGAAAAAATAGACACATTTATGTACCCCAAATGTCTTATGGCTGTTTTACATTTTTTTTTTTTTTCTTTAACAAACTGAAAATTCTTCTTCTTTAAATGAACAATGTAGTGAATAAACTGAATGAAAAAGCTCCTGTTTGATGAGGGATGAATAGCTTGCTCTTTATTCTTTTTGCCAAGGAGTTAATCACTACATTGGTACAGTTGGTCTTTAAGTGTTGTAGTCTCAAAGGCAGTCCTGCTACAAAACAGATGTAGTTTTTTCATCTGAGAGAATAAGGAGTTCTGTGGGAAAGATTAAAGTAGCAAGAAAATGTATGTTTTTAAAAGTTCCTATGCTGTATGGCTTTCACCATAAGCTGGGAGATGCATTTGTTTCAATTGGAGCTTGAAGAGAAGTAAATTAAAGGACCTAAGTGTGCAGGAGTGAAATTGCTCTAATGTTGCAATTTGAGAGCAGTTTTTCAGCAACATGAGTGTTTCAAAACTGTAGTTTTGATTATAATATTGGCAGAACTACAGCTCTAACTAGATCCCAGTGGATATTCAGTGTCCTAAAATCTTATTAACTTCATAACAGCCTGCAGTTGAACACAACGCTATGGAATATGTGTCCTCCACAGAACACTGAAAGACAGATTACAGGATAGTCATTAATGCTCAAATTTGAAAATGTTATATTTTTTAATGCTGCACACATGTTCCTAGTCTCTACACTGCATATCCTAGCTCACTTATTGCCAACATGGAAATTATACATATACATACACTTTTATTTATTTCTCAGCAGTTGCATGACTTCCCGAGAAGAGTTTAACCGAAGTATTGCCATATCTTCAATCTTCTTCACATGTTTAAAGATTTTTTTATGAACTAACTCAGTGCCTTTTGTATAATGTAATGTTATATATATATATATATATATATATATATATATTTATTTATTTATTTATTTATTTATTTATTTATATTTATATTTATGTAAAAAAGATAAGGTCCAATTGGTACAGACCTGTGTAATGAATCAGGTCTGTAAGGTGATGAGCAGTGGTTGTGCAGAACGAGATTAGAAGTACACGATCGTACTCAAATCAGTGTATTTATATTCTCAAGCACAGATTACAAATATGAACAAGTCTTGCCTTACTTGTCTACTGACCATTCTTGGCTAACTTGCTGAGATTTTGGGGACTTGGGAAACCCACTGGTTTTTTCCTAGACTCTGGAAACCCCTGCAGCATCTTTAATTTGAGGAACTGTAAGACTGGGCATTAAACATTGGGGAATATTGGACTACAATAGACACATACTCTGACTTCCCTTCAATTTAAAGTGTCTTAGAGGCAGCAGTTTTTGCCTTTTGTAATAAAAAAACAGGGATGACATGATTAATTTTCTGAAAGAACCATAACATTTCTCTCTAGGAACACAGTTACATCATCTCATGTTCTCTCTAAAGGTGGCTATGATGGCCATGGGACAAATATTTCTTCTAATAAATCAAACTTTTTGTTCAGTTTAGCTCAGGATTGCTTATAATTATATCTCCATCTCTTGAGACTTGAACAGATGCCACTTTCAGTATTTATTTTTCTCCTCTACAGAAAATCTAAATTATAAAGGCTTATCACTTCTTTTGTTTTTCTTTCAGTCTAATCAAGATTTTATGCTTCCTGCTTTTTGTGTTACAACTTTGACTGTCACACTGAAAACCACATGCATTATTCCAGAGCACAAAATTCAATTTTCTCCTGTCTTGTACTGCTTCAATGACTCCTCTTAATTCTGTTTAAAAAAAAAAAGGAAAAGTAAAAGAATATTCTGAAGTACTGCATGAGCACATACATTGCTTTGTCACTTGATGTGACAACTGAATAGAAAAACGTATACCTATAGGCAATCCTCTTTATTTCAACTTGTTAGAGAGTGATTTGGTGCATTACGCTGGTAATAAAACCATATTAGTTGCAGGTCCTATTAATAAGCAATAACTATTGCTTTTTTAGCCACCATCACATATTTGCCTTTAGGGAGAATATTTAAAGCCCAAAAGAGTATTCAAAAAATCCAGTGGAAAAGTTTCAAATAACAATAGTTTTTGTTCAAAGAGGGAGTATTGTGATTTCTATTAAAACATTTGAATAACATGACAAAAAACTTAAAGAGCATTATTTAAAAAAAGCCTATTGTCTTGGTTTGGAAGACAGGTATCTGCTAGGGAGGGGTGGGGCCTCTCTAGGAATGGGGAATTCCAATCCTCCCCCCCCAAGTTATTATAATTTAGAAAATTAAAGGGGCTTTTCCCGACTTTGCCACGTCTTTTGTGTCGGTCAAGCATCATCTAAGCACCATACTCATTCTCTTAGCAACTTATGGGGAAAAATTCTTTAAGACAAAAAGGAACAAACCGAACCCCCAACACCTATTTATATTTTTAATTTAAAACTTAATTTTCTAAATTAATGTAGATGGCAAAAATATTTACCCCAGAAATAAATACTTAAACATTTTCAGAACTAGATATTTATCTTGAGATTCAAAATTGATTTTTTTTAAAAAGATCCTATATAATTCACTTTTTGTTGTGATGTTTTTACTTGTTTAATTTCTCATAGAATTTTTTAAGCAGTTATAGTTGCATCTAGGTCATCAACACCAATTCAGATCTCTGTCAAAGTAAAGTAATCTAAATTACCCTTTTTATTGTCTTTTAAACAATTCAGTGGAACTTTCACGCACAATATTTATCCATGGTACTTTTTTAAAATGGGAAGAAAATACTTGATAATATAAAGCTCATAGAAATTCCTCTTAGAGTAGAACTTTGAAACAATTTATTTTCTTATGTTAGGGCCTTACCTGGTTTTGCTAATCTTCTGCCTTGAAATACTAAATCTGTGTTCTGTGTGCATCATTCATCTGTTTTTTTCTTTTTTAATTAGCATTTAAAACGTCTTTTTTCCCCCTGCACCTTGGCAAATGTAATATAATTCTTGTTTTTTTATAAAGGACTGTGATTGAACACTTAAGAATTCTGGTTGACTTCTGGCAGCAGCTGTTTCTCGGGATAATTGTAGGGTGATCAAACCTTGGCATAACTTGGCGGTTCCACAATAAAATTATGCCCCAAGGTGTATGCCATTGCAGCTTCCTTGCTGGGTGGCTTACATAAGCTCTGTTGTTATTTCTTAGCCAGTATGAATTTTGAAGATTAGCAGCTCCTAGGACAAGGACTGAAATATGCTTGCTGTGTTAATGAAGTCTCAAAATCACAGTATGGAAGAAAGATTTCTTTGAAGAGCTGATAAATCTCTTCATACAGATCATTGCCTGCAGGGAAAGGAATACCACTTAGGTATAGAGATAAACCCAAAATATTTAGTCTGTAAGAAAAACAAGCTAAACCAATGACGTCACTGCCAGTATCACATTCAGTCTGGGTTTTGCAGCACAGTAAGGGGGAGATCCTTCTCTTGCTCCTTTGGCCAAAAAATAGTTTTGTAACCAAGAGAGAAAAGCCATACAATTATTTTAGTATAGACACTGTAGAAATATTTCTAGCACAATTGCATGTTAGCAAGCAATAGTGCTGTATCCCCAGCCATTTATACATTCCATTTTCCTACATTTAGACTGCTCTTAAGGCTCACACTATTACATCTAATGATATAATAAGTGTTCGTGTCATAACTTTTGTAGGTTTATTAAAATATTAGCAGTGTTTACATGTAGCTCCATTCTTAATATAAATTAACTTGAAGCTGATATGACAGTAACATGAACTAAAATATGAATCTGATTTTATACTCCTGCCCTTCTGGTCATCTAGCTTCACCTTCTTTAAAGTAAGAAGAAAGGTTAAATGAATTAAAGCATAAGGCTAATTAAAGCATCAAGCTAATGTTTTGTTGATCTTATTCATAAAGCCCATTTCACAGTCTTGTGAGCCTGACTTCTGCCATTCCAGAGCTACAGTCCTTTGAACTTAGTAGATGGTACAATATTTGTGAAATAGTGCAAAACGTCATAAGGTAGTTGTGTGATCAAACTGACAAGAAAAAGAAAGATTTCAAAAAATCTTTATATATAAAGTAAAACATGCTTCCTCGATTTATCTTCTGTTTGAATTTTCGTTTAGCTATCCTTGGGAAAATGCTTTATGTCCCAGAACACCTTTTGTTTAGATACAAGGGGCAGTGCTTCAACCTTCTGTTTCTTCTCGTTATTCTTTGTTTGCCCAGTATAGTCTTACTGCTTTCAGAGCTCCTTTCACTTCCAAAGGTTATGCAAACACAAGTTCTCCTGTCTGCTACACAGCTTTAAATCTCCACTGACACTCACAGGAAAACAGAATGCAGAACCAGTGTTTGCTGCAGCTGAGCTAAATGTGTCTGTAGGTTCTCTCAGCAATGAGGCCTCCTGGCATCAAACACCCCCTTGTCCATACAAACATACTCTCTTAGCTGCTCAAGTACACTAGCCACAGAGGTTACTGGGAATGTCATCTGACCCATTCCATCTCCAAAGCATGGCTGTTGTTTGAAAGATGACTGGCTGCCTTCATCCAAAGCCGCACCAGCATGGTTAATAGTCTATTAACTATTTATTAATAAAGGCAAATCCAAAGATGTAAACTGATTTGACCTTAGAAAATTAAATGAAAGGTAGGATTAGAACTAGTGTTCCTGGTTCCTAGTCCTAGTATTCGTCCAGAATTAAAGCCTTTTATCTTCATTATTAATAGAAAACCTGATTGATTAGCAGTTTGGGAATGTGTATCTTAAGATTCTACTTACACTGTGAAAGTACTGTTCTTCTGACTTTTCAAGTCCTCTTACCTGGAGTTTATTATGTAATTAGAATAGAACTAAGTATTTCAAACACCCCCTCCTACCTACACACCCATTATTGTGATTAATAAGAATAGTTTGAATATCTCATGTTGTATAATTCATAAAACTTACACATAGAAGTACTTTAATTATAGTTTTGTTTGCATTTTCTTGGGAAAAGAGTACCATGATCAGGTATAATTTCCATTTAACCTACAACTTCACCATCTGGAGTGGAAGAGAATATATTTGAGCTCAGATTACAGATATTTTAGAAATCTTGAATCTAAATTATTCTCTTGGCCCAGGTGAGTGGTAGCATTTCATCAATGCCTGTATGTTTTCTTTTATCTTAATCTCATTACCTATACATGGGTCATTTTTGCTACTTTGAAGAACTATAGAAATTTGGAGGAAATACTCTTTAAAGCAGGCTATGAGTTATTGTGACTGAGATACACAAATCAATCACACGGAGTCAAGAAGATTTTCGCAGGGCAGAAGGTTCCTCCGAGAGAGCTCAAGGCTGAGCCAAGGCAGAGAACAAGTAGGAGAGCCCTCTGCCTGTTTATTTCTTACTTTTTATACATTTGTGGGTCTGGTTGAAGATTGGCTTTTGGAGTTTCACCTCTCAGCCAACTGGCCAGACCAGCCGTCAGTTACAATTGTTTTCAGGTTAGAAATATGCAAACAAAGGACAGAGAATGAAAAACAAAGGATTTGTTTATGTTACATGTGTGAGAAAAAGTGAAAACTGCTCCTAATATTGTGCAGTAGCTAAAAGGTCTGACTCCATTTTTTATGAACAATCAAAAGGCTTTAAAAAACTCAGAAAAACCAGGGTGACAAGTTATTAAGAGCAGAATTTAGAAGTCTCTTGTGTTATAAAGGGACCCAAAAGCATTGGTTACAGAGCATGTCTGTGAAGCCTCTATATATATATATCTCAGTAAATTATTTCCTACGGTGGGAGAGTTGCACACTTGTCATTCCATGTATCAATACTGGCTGGGAAAGAATAGATTGGGAGTTGCCCTAGGGAGAAAGACTTGGAGGTACTGGTGGATGAGAGGCTGGACAAGACCTGGACATGTGTGTTCACAGGCCAGAGACAAAAACATGTCCTGGGATGCATCCAAAGCAGCATCGGCAGCAGGGCAAGGGAGGTGATTCTGCACCTCTGTTTTACTGTCATTCAAACCCACCTGGAGTTCTCCGTCCAGCTGAGGAATCCCCAGCACAGGAAAGACATAGACTTATCAGTGACAGTCTAGGGGAGAGTTAGGAAAATGCTCAGAGAACTGGAGCATCTCTGCTAGGAGAAAAAACTGAGAGAGTTGGGGCTGTTCAGCCTGGAGATGAGAAGGCTCTAGGGTGACCTTATTAAGGACTTCCAGTAGCTAAAGGGAGCCTACAAGAGAGTTGGAGAGGGTCTTTTTACAGGACATATAGTGACAGGACAAAGGGAGTCGCTCTCAGTTACTCTCTTTTAACTGAGAGTGCATTTAAATTGGATGTTAGGAAGAAATTTTTTACTGTGACAGTGGTGAGGCACTAGAGCAGATTATCCAGAGAAGCTGTGAATTCCCCGACCATGGCAGTGTTCAAGGCCAGGCTGGATGCGACTTGAGCAATCTGGTCTAGTGGAAGGTGTCCCTGCCTGTTGTGAGGGAGGTGGATCTAGGTGATTTTTAAAATCCCTTCCAACCCACATTATTTTATGATTCTATAAGATGCTCTTTGAACTTGTTTTCTGGGGAAGAGCTGCCTACAAAATATTGAGAAGGAAAAGCAATTAGGACAGAAGTGTTGGTGCTGCTGCAGGGACTGCCTCTGAGCACACCTCCAGCTAGGAAGATTGGACTGTTTTGAGTGTATTCAAAAACTGCCTTTATTGGGGAGAAAAGAAAGTAGCCACCAACAGAAGCGCTTCCTACTTTTACCTTAAAATATTCACCTAACAATATGAATGGTGGATGGCATTTTTGTCAGTGTGAACAGCTGCTCCCCTCAGCTTCTTTTGCTTTTACTGAATCATCTGTAACAAACACTCTGCTCAGGAGACCCTGCGGGTAGCTCAGCACTTTTCATTTACAAAAGTAATCTATGTCGCTTGTCACATTCAACTTTGCTAGAATGTGGCAGGAGTTTGCAAAAGTCACCCAGACTTCAAGGGAAAACAACTTCTACTGAACACTCCTTGGCTGGAAACATAAAATATTTATACTCTTGAAACAGGCAATTTGATCATTCAGTCACTTTATATATACCTCATTGTGTAAGCATTCCTCTGCAGGCTCCTTTCTCTGTTAAATATAGTTATACGGTACATAATTGCCAAGAGCAAAAAAGGGTTGCATATGCTATTTTTAGTAGCATGGATGATGAGCACAGCATTTATGAAAGAAGAATTATTATGGAGTTAAAACTCATGCATATCCATGAAAGCTTAGCTTCTTCCTTGGGAGTTTTGGAACAAGTCCAACCTTAGAAAGTTCTCATGGGGTTTCTTGGGCTGTGCGAGCTGGAAAGAGCTTTCAGCTAAGTTGCTGATACTTAAAATAACCAAAGGGCAATTTTAAACATTTGTCGCTAAAAGCAATAAATCACTGCTCGGCACAAGCTGTGTTAACTCTGCTGTCAGGACAGGTGTCTGCTGAGGCAGTCAGCAAACACAAACTAATGTGCAAACTACAGTAATTTTTTGTGCCAGTTCTCCCATTTTTGAGATGAATAGTAGGTGTAGGTCTTCATACTACTGCTGTTACAAATTGACCTGACGAAACCTTTGTGATTGAGTTCATCCACTTTGGCCTCTTCATGGAAACCTGTGAGACGTCTGCATGCGAGAAAATGTTCTTGCTGATAATGGTGTGAAGCTGTGTGCTCATACACAACCTGTTTGAGGCTCTTGTAATGGCCAGAATATTTTCTATACATTCTTGTACAAAGACATTAAAACTAGATCTGGCTTACAGAGATCAGTTTTTCATGGATAGAAGTGGGAAAAAAAAATTGTTTACAATCATGTAAAGAAGTTGTTCATGTAATTAGTAAATTTTGGCCTGAAAAAATGATATTGAAAGGACTAACAGAGTCGATACAAGCACTGTCCAAGTGATTATATTGGAATGGAATGATTATGATCTTAAGCGTTCTCATGTTAGTTCATGCAGCGTTGAGAAAAAAATTTGTCTAGATTGCTTCTAGGATTTCAATACACATTTCCAAATAGTAGTTTCCCATGAAGTGCAATTTTTTTCTACTAGATGAAAAAATTGAAGCCGTCCTTCCATATTTGCACTCCTCATTATTGCATTTCTCATTAGTAGTCCCTGCTAACTCATCTGATACTTGTGTGCCAAGCCTTTATGACTTATTTCTGTACATCGACCTTGCTGTATTGATCCATGCATCTTTAGAGATACAAAAAGGAATAGAGAAATATGTCTGGCTTAAGTATATCTACTTAATAGACAGCTGAATATTAATGGTCTGTAAATAAAGCCTGAAGTGGTTTTTTGTCTGAAAGCCTCACCTATACTTGGGTTACCCATATTTCTTTTATAAAGCTGAAATGCTTTTCCAGCCTCCTGCAACTTATACCTCTGCAAGGCACGTGTCATAACCCGCTGTGTAAGGATCTCATTCAGTGTTTTGCACTCAATTTCTTCAAATCTAATACTACTAAATCTGGTAAAAGACAGTAGTGAACCAGCTTCACAGTCTCTGACATTTCAAGCCACCAGGTCGATTCTGTGTGAAAATACCTTTTTTTAACCATCTTTCTCAACAATACTTCTTTCTTCTCCTCCTGGCATAGTATATTCTATGCCTATATTTCTCAGATTCAGCCTGTTATAGCATTCAAGTGTCCAATCATGAAAACTACTCATCATTCACTATCTGGTAATCCATCAGGATTTGACATTTTTAATTTTCATGATAAAAGTGATTTTGTGTGATACTCAAGGACTTGCCAAATTAATTAAGTAATTTTCTTCTCTATTCTCTATAATTAGACTTGCACTTTCTAAGGAATATCAGTTTCATAGTCTAATAGGACTATGAATAATTCCAATAACCTAAAAATGTATTTGGATTTTTTAATAAAAAGATAACACCCAAAGATTTCAGAAGTCTGTAGTATTAATAACAATTTATTGCAAATAGGTACTATACCATGTGTCAAGTTACACAAGACACCTGTAACCGATTAAACATGAAGTCCTGAGATAAGTGCAGACATAGTATTTATGTGTCCTTAAAGGCAAATGGTAAAGAAATTTCTTTTTCAAGGAGATTTGCTCAAATAGGGAAAAGGAAACAGAAGAAGTATTTTATAGCAACTTAGTTTTATCACCTGTCTTACTGATTTTTGCATGAGAGACAGCTGTTGATCAGTAGATGATAAGATGATAAGTGAAGCCATCAGTAATAGCAAGAAATGCTGAAATTAATATGGAAGGAAAATTAAATGGGAACTGAGTAATTTTAGAGATATAACTGGTCTGTTCATGAGCAATTTACTTTTTTTTCTGCCTTTGAAAAAAATGATCAATTGTTGCCTCAGGTCCCCTTTAAATTTAAAGAACCTATGAAACTATAAGATGTCTCAATAGGAAGAATAATTACCTGATTGTTTTCATGATCTATAACTATATTTTGGTGAAAAAAACCAATAAAATAGTGCATTTCATATCTGTAATTATCTATTTCTTGTAACATCAAGGAATTCTTTTTAGGTATTTTGATGTGCCATGAAAACAGAATGCAGCAAATTTTTTATATGTATTTCAGTAATATTTGAAGGAGCCCACTATAAGGAAATGGACTTTCAGTTTCTTAATGCTTTTTCTGTGCCATTGACTTTTTATTATTTCAGTTGCCTTTTTTTTTAATATACAAATTACCCAAATTAAAATGCTATAAAAAATTGCCTGAATTAAAGGTACCTTTGTTTGAGGCCTTTCTGGGTTATGTGCGTGTGTGTGTGCTCGTATTGTGTATAAAACCAGGCTCTTGCTTTTATACTTTCCCAGCTCAGTCACAGTGGGCAATAGACCTTCTGTGCTTATTTTATCTTCTGCTTGACATACTGCTGGATGAATATGATCAAATGCACCATTTCATTCCCAGCCTCACAGCTGACAGAACAAATTCCAGAATGCATTTCTGCAGATGTCAGAAAGGTCAAAGAGACAGATAGATAACAGGTTTGATCATGTTTTAGTGTCCTGAAAAATCAGAAATAATTATGTAGAAAGTCAAATTACTCTTTAAATCTTATCTTTGCAGTATTTGATTTTTTTATTACTAACTTATTAAATAAATATTATCTTTAAATTTACTCCATGTTTTCTTCCTATTTATTAGTAATTTCTAAAAGAATTCTGCTACTTAGTCTGTGTTAATGGGTTTCTAGGAAATTTTCTTTGGAAATCTTTCATAAGCTGATCAAGTAGTTAAAAGTCTTTAGGTTTCCACCTACCAGAACATTTCAGGATTTTACAAGATAAGTAATGTTTTATTTTTATTCAAGTGGCTCAGCTAGGGTATAAAGGCTTAACAAATTTAGCAAATACATACAGAGTAATCAACTTTTCTGATTTTTCTGACCTACATATTTTAAAAAATGTTTCCTCTAAAGTCTCCATGTCAATATTGTGCATATGATTTTACAATATTGAAATGATTCCCAAAGTTCTGATGATGAACAACGAGTTGAAACTCCATTTATGTTTATTCAATTTTACTTTTTTCGCTTGGTTGGACTGCCATGGAAAAAGAATAAATTTTTAGCTCTTACCTATATTTTTTCTTGAAGTCACACTGCTAAAAATATTAGGCATTAGAATGGCAATGTTGGTGTTAACACCTTAAAATCCTCACTTTCAAGATCTTGTTAAAATTACTCTAAGAAATCAATGTGGGGATTTTTCCTCCTGTTTGCAGAAACTTTGGATTACTAAAAACTTTTAAAAGTATTTTTAGTCAGAGTTCCAGCTGGATTGTTGTAGGGGAAAAATGGCTGAATCCTGATTTTTGTTTCATTGACTCTTCTTGGTGGGCAGGGCCGTCATTCTAGTTCTTGGACATTGGAAATAAAAGCAATTTTTTGTTTTGTAATACAAGCTTTGATACATGGAAAAATGTTGTCGTTTTCAGAAAATAAATGTTTTTATCTGATCAATAGAAGTTTATTAATCTTGTGAATTGGTAATGTGGGAAAGGCTAGAGCAAGAACACAAGAGACAATAGCTGGATTGAAATAGTGTAAAAGTAATTGAAAATTAATTAAATTGAAATACCTGAGATCATGTTTGGGAACCTTAACAAACTTAGTAACTTGAAGTTTTGATTTAGAAAAAATAAATAAGAAGCCTTGTCTAAGCCTTTTCTAATAGTCATTGATCTTTCATTACTCTCTAGTATCAAATTTATCTTAAATTCATTGGTTTTTTGGGTATTTTTAAGTGGCAAGGATAATATTCATGTTTTGTCTATTTCTGAGCAACAGCAGTTCTTTACTGGAGCATTTTCTTGGTTTTATGTTGTAGTGCAATCAGACTCACTTAATTTTGCATGCTGACATGCTGACCATGCATTTTAGATTTTACCAGCCAGGCACAAAAGGTGCCTTGACAAGGTTATTGTTTTTTGAGTGAGAGCACCTGACTTCTCCCTCACTCAGAACTGGAATTTGAAAGCAGGTAGAAATGCTCTGCTGCTACCTGGGAATGATTAATAGAAATTGAACAACTTCAATTTCTGTGAGCTGTAGGGGGGAACAATGATAAAACATGAACTTGGGATATTTGAAATATGTTAAGACTACATAGATGGAAGCAACTTAATTGACTTTTCAGCCTTTCTTAGAATTCTTTGGGGAGAAGAAAAAAAAAAAAAAAAAAGTGGAAGGAGTCCTCCTGTTCCATGTTCACTTTTATTTTGTGGGTTTGTGATGTTTTGTTTGGTGTCAAAGCAAGGGCATGGTCTTCTAAATTTCTGTGGCAGCAGAAGTGTTTCTTAAGGAGAGGCAGCTATTGTTCTGCAGAAGAAAATAAGAGTTTATTTAAAAAGTAAAAAATCATACAGATCTACAGTTTGTTTCACAAAGTAGGGAAAAATATGGCTCACATATGCAAGCTCTTTTTTCTTAAGGGTATGCTCTCTTGTCATGTTAATATGAGAATCACTTTTAGTTTACTTCTTATGGGGAAGAGAGAAAAGCAAAACAGTGGTCCCCTTGAGCTTGCACTGTAACTTCAAATCTTCTCATAGCGAGGGCATATGAATTAATGTAAATTCTCAACGTTTAGGGCTGCAGGATGTGGGACCCTGGCCAAGTTCAAGTGTCATCTTGGCTCCCTAAGCCTGCTCAGCTGCAGTCTTCAAGCAACAGAATTCTTTTATAAATGTTTTCTTTGAAAATGTTGCTGGACTGAGGAGGTGCAATGTGTGTGCATGCACCGCACACAAACTGAGCACTGAAGAAATTCCCTTCTGTAAATTCAGAATTTGTTATCATGCATTCCCAAGAACTTTTTAATATCTTCTCTGCTATATGTCAATGCACTGGAATTTTGGGGGAGCATATACTGTTCAAAAGTGGGTTGTTGTTGGGTTTTTTTGTTTGTTTATTTGTTTTGGTTTGGGATTTTGTTTTTTGTTTTTTTTTTTTTTTCTGCAATTACTTATAGAGGAGAAAATCTGCATTTTTACCCATAGTCATAGTAGGGAATAATCAGATGCATGAAGGTAGGATGTTTCTGTTCAGCTACTCAGTCACAGACTTCTGACTATACATTATTTTTGAGGATCAATCAGGGAAAGGAGTCCAACAAGTTATTTCTATTTGAGGAAACTGCCTCCTAATTTTTTGAAGTTTTGAATTTTCAAAGGGAAGTACTGAATAATGTAAGGGAGGAGTTTTCAGGCAAACTTTAGAATTGCCAAAATATTAATTTGATGTCTGAAATTAGGCTAGTCTGGGAGGGAAAAAAAAAAAAAAAAAATCTGAGAAATATTTCAAATATTCAAATGTAATGCAAAGGCCTTTCTTAAGATACCAGTGCAGGGCCTGCCTGTGCTCTGCTTCCACTCAGCCTGCCAGAATGAGCTATAGTAGAGCTTTGCCAGCGTGAGGGATGAGGCTGAATGAAGGCGCTGTGTGTCAGTCAGACTCTGCCTTGGCAATCAGCCTAAGCACACTTCACACCAACAGAGTGCCTTCTAAAAGTGTCCGAGGGAAGCAAGGCTCCCCAAGAGCAATGTGTTCCAATACTGTGATGCATCCTGGTCCTATTCAGGCCACCAGAGATTACTTCTCATCTGAATGTCTTCCTTTGTTATTTCGTTTAAGACCAAGGACAGTACATTTCTCAACACAATTACTGTGTGAAAGCTTTTAGTTTAAAGGAAAAAGAAACTTGCGAGCTCTTCTCAGCAGGGTCAGTGTCATCTTTGGTTTCTCTAAAGCACTTAACACAACAGGGCTCGAGGGGTGCACTGCCTGATCTTGACAGAGGAGTCGACAGTCCTCACCTTGATTGCAACTTTCTTTGTCTCTGCTGAAGTGAAAAATGTGGCTTCCTAATTCGAGATCTGTGTACTCAAAGGATGAGTAATTTTGTACTGTCTATCAGCTATGTGTCCACACACTGTCCATTTCTTCTGATGGTGTGTGTTTAGAGAAAAATATCGCATGTTAATGCGTGGCTAACACGGGGGAGATTGATTTTGTCAAAAACAAATTACAACAATGTGGTAATTTCTGTTCATCCTCACCACAGCAAGACCTGGTCCCCCAAACCCTCCCAAGATGTTTGGACAACTTCCTGTGCAATCCTGACACTTTCCCCCAGAGAAAAGTAACTCTGTGTTAGAACTCTGAATTCTGTATGAATCCAGTAACTGCTGTTTTTCTTAACTCCATGTTGCTGGGTATGTGTAACCATGCAAGAATCCTTGCTTTTATGCACCACCCCCACAAAAAAAAAAAAAAAAAAAAAAAAAAAAAAAAAAAAAAAAAAAAAAAGGGGGGGTGCGGGAATTAACATGTCTTGTGGAGAATGTTTTGATATTCATGGAATGATTCCTTTTTCAAATTGCTAGGTAGATGAGGTAGAAATAAAGTAATCATCGAAATTAAGTTATCCTGTTTTAGAGAAAGTTAATTTTTCAGTAATGCTAAAATATAGAATAAAAGAAATATGCCTTTATTTCTGATTTTTATTTGCAAAAGAGTGTAATAGTATGTTTTTGCCAGAGTAAGATGATAAAACACATTGTATTTGTTCACAGTGAAAGGTGAATTAAACAGTAATTATTAGTGCTCAGAAGAGGAGGAAGAGGTAGCAAGGTTAGAGAATTCTTTTTGCCTTTTTTTTCTACTGTAGCACCTTTTCTAGCTTATTGAAAGATCTCAATAAGCAATTACTTGTAATTACTTGCTTGTTGAAACTAAATCTTATCTGAGAGTAAGGAATGATTCATGAATAATTTATGTAAACCTTTACAGCATTTAAGAAGTACTTATGTGTGCCTGTTACTTCCAAATAATACCAAATATAACTAGCATGAAAAGTAGAGCTGCACTGTGCTCTAAAATTTGCAGACGCTTTAATATTTCTGAAATAAGCAGGGGAAAAATTGAAAGCATACTCTCAGTTGGTCTGGAACAAGGTCTTTTTGCTATATTAAGAAGATTTTAAAGATGTAGCTCCGTTGTTGTATTAACAAAAACTACCATGGCATTCTGCAATAAAATTAATTATTCTTTTTTATATTTAAATTATTTTAAAATACGCTGTATTGATTAATAGACATATATGCACACATATGCTTGAAAGTAACTTTGACATTGTGTGAGTGTATGTGAGCTACTCCAGGCTAAATTTATACTCTTTATAGTCTAAGCATAGTTTATAGTGTATTTATAAACTGTATAGTGAAAACTATTTATGATTTAGTCATATAAACAGTTGTGCAAAAATAATTCAGTGGGCAAGTCAGGGTATCAAAATGAGAGCAGAAACTGTAAGACAAGATGGACTGGGAAAACAAAACAAAATACAAAAACACAAAACAAAACAAAACAAAACAAAAAACAACAACAAAAACACACACACACACAAAAAAAAAAAAAAAAAAAAAAAAACAAAACAAAAAAAAAAACCACAAAAACAACCCCACCCCCCCCCCCCAAAAAAAAAAAAACAAAAAACAAAAAACAAAAAAACCCAAACCACCACCCAAACATAGAAACAGAGAAGGACATGTGGAACCACAACAAAGAGATTCACCAGTTATGCAGAAAATAAGCCTGAGGGAGGCCGAAAGAAAGTGTCCCAGGTGTCTTAACCAATCCTTCCCAACAGAAGGATCAACAGAAACTGAATTCCACTGGTTTTTGTATAGGGGTGGAAAAGCTAACTGGGCAGCTGCTAAATCTCCTGCATATCTACTGATTTCAAACATCAGAAGGATCTTGGAATTTTTAGTGCTTTGGTAGTCACTTTGATATATTGTGAGACTGAGTGAAGACTCTTGGAAGTGTGCTTATCTCAGTATTGGCCAAAGGCGAAAGGGTTTTAAAGGAATACAAAGCAATGCTGAAGGGAAAGTGGCTGAGCAGAAGTCAGGAATAGGAAAGCAGAACATAAATGTCCCTAGGTTAGCCTAATCTGAATTAAAAGAATCAGGCACAGAGCTTGACTGTTGGGAAGACACACTACCAAGCCTCATGAGGAAATGACTTACAGATTTGGAAGTCCAAAGAAGTAGAGTCTGAGTGTCTGATGTGAATACTTCAAACAAAGCAGTGTAGGGGGTAAAACTAAAGCATAACCTCAGGCCTTTTGGCACATGTTAACAATACTCGTAGCAAGATATTGGACTCATTTCTCTATCACTAAACCTGCAAACCTTATTTTTAATTTGTTTGGATGTTATTTTGTGGCTTTATTTTTTTTTTATTTAAGGAGAGTGAAGAGGTGTTGCTGACCTGTCTATTTTTTCTTCAGTGACTTTTCTCAGGTGCTTGTTTGCTGGTCCGTTTTGCAAGGTTACCATACTCCAAACCTTTTTTGTAGGGAACCTACTTCATGCCTTTGTCTGACAGGTGTCCCACCCTATAAAAGATAAGAGAATGCAGAAATTAATATTACCTTGTGCCATTTTTGGTCCTTGTCACATAAAAGAAAAGCAGTCACAGTGTCTGTGCAGCCCACCACCCACACAAAGAGTGTGTCTAACCTGGCAATTTCAGAAGTTTCTTCATTAACCTTCTCTATGGGAACAGTGTTACTCTTGTATTTTCCTGCTTCATATTTGTTTATAAGTAGCATCAGATACAGTCCCATCCTCCTACTTATGTCCAAATGGGAAGTAACTGTTTGATACTGGAAGAATGGGACCTTTCTTCAGATATATTTCTAAATGGAACACAAATACTGGTTTTGTTTTGGTTTTTTTTGGTTTTGTTTTTTTTTTCCAATGACTTCAATATATAATCACTTCTATTTAACCCTGGTGTTTTAAAGAGTTTTGAGTACACGCACTCAAAGAAACTTCAGAATTTAAATCAAGTGTTCTGCTTTATAACATATTTTCATTTCAACTACAAGATCTTCCCTTTAAAAGTGGCTTGAAAATGTACTGTTAAAAATTGTATTTTCCAACCTATCTTCATTCCTAAGGATAATGGTGAAAAAAAAATAAGGTCTCCTGGCATGTGAGAGTATCACCTCCTCAAGGTGCCCAAACCAATGAGCTTGTATAAGGCTTAATCACTTATATGTGACATGGTCTTCTCTTCATGATGATGAAAACCTTGCAATTTAGCTCATATCTGTGCTTAATTTATACATGAGTGCCTCATGTAAGGCAGGTGCAATCAGAGAGCTGAGGTGGTTTATTGGTGTTTCCCTTTACTTGCTTTAAAGCTGTATCCAGATGCTATCATCAAAGGCAGCCATACATTTAAATGAAAATATAAAAAGTGATTTGCAGTGATTTCTCACACAGACATTTTTTTTGCTCTGCTTGGCACAGCTGCCTGGATGTAAATATCCCAACTGAAATGAAGTCAGAAAAACTATAAATATATTGCTAGGTCAGTCTGGTTTTAAGTATGGAAAAACACTCCATCATACTGTGTATTTGTTTGGATTTTCCCCCTTGAAGCAACTGAACACTATCCTAGTTTCTTATAGATTTTTTTATCCTATGTCTGTGCCCTCATCCCTGTGAGGTTCATTCCCCTGAGACATCTATTCCCATAGTGTGCTCCCTACCCATCTATCACCATAATGCTTTATCAGCAGAGAGGTAGGTGTCACTACCTATGTCCTTCTTGAATGATCTACTGGCAAGTATAACAAAAGAATTAAAATAAATAATCTCTGAGTTAAATCCCTCTACTTTACTTTAATAAGTGCCACATTAAACTTGTGTACTATGAAGGTATTCAAGCTTAATGCTGATCGTCTCATTCTCTGCCGAGCGTGGTCAGCAGAGGTTAGCTTGTTCTGAAGTTGCTGGGAGGCACTAAAAGAGGGCCATGAAAACAAACAAACAAAAAGCTGGATTTACACTCAAGTATGTTTATCTGTGTGTGCTGGTGCTTATGTGTATAGCAGAAGTCAGGGTGCTGAACGTACACACCTGTCTAGTTCCTTTTCTGAGCAGGGGCATTTTCTTTCTTAGCGTAAATGACCAGATGAAGAATAAATTCTGTGTAAAATCCTTTATGCTCTGGGACATCTTTTAATGGCGCATCAAATGGTCAATAATTGCAGTCACAAGAGATTCAGATGCTTGAACAGAGAAGATGCTAGAAAGAAATAACACAAGTGGAAGTGTTTAGGAGTAAGGCCTATTTCCCAGTAAACTGCCAAGTTAAATTTAGCTCCCCCCCAATGCCCAAATGAGTTTTCTCATGAGCTACTTCTATGCATTTAGCTTATTACAACCTTCTCTACAATACTGTTAGTGGGATTTTATGTAGCTCATCAAATTTATTAAATTATTGCTGTATTACTTCCTAACACCAAAACGTCTTGTTAGAGGTAATAGCAGATCAAGATGAAATGATGATTGCTTTTGGCAAGAGGCAATGTCATCTTTTTATGAATTGTGGTATAGCTAGGGTTGTTAATTTAGCTTCCAGATTATGTCTCATATGTACAGAACTTAACTACACTTAATACTTTGATTGTTTTGCAACAAATTTTGTCTAAAATAAGACATGAAAAGGGAAAAGAATGCAAGAAATCAAGATGTGAGGGTTTCAAAAATACAGTTTATTTAAAATAAAAGTTTATATAAAAATATTTTTAATTGAATGATGAAATTGTAAAATAAATTTTAAAAAACCAAGGTAGAATTGAAAATGTGAATTGGTTGGGGGTTTTTTTTTGTGTGTGTTTTTTTGTTGTTGTTTGTTTGGGGGGTTTTTTGTGTGTGGGTTTTTTTTTTTTGTTTGTGTTTTGGTTTTGTTTTTTTGTTTTGTTTTGTTTTTTTTTTTAATAGGACATAAAAGGAACGTATTTGCAATGAGAATGATTTTTCTTGGTCAGTGGGTCATAGTCAAATGTTTTTTTTCTAGAATTCTCTACCAAGCCATAGAAAAATCCTTGCCACCGTGTTCAGGCATAGATAAAGTAAGCCTAAAAAAGTTCACAGCTGTAATAAGAACTTGCATGCAAATTAATCAGCTTTCACCCTACAGTTTCTAGTCAGTGCCTTCCCTTTAAAGAGAGGCAGAAAATAAATGTATGGCTGAAATATAGTTCTAGTAGAAAAGGCACTCACCTCATTATTTTGTGGAATGAAGGAGGCTAAACAATCATTTTACGCAGTAAACACAGTACTAGAAAAAGTTAAAATTGCTGGATATATGTATGCCCAGAGTTTATAAACCGCTGGACTTCCTCCTAAAAATAAAGTCTTAACAGTCTCTGTGGTTTAGCTGTCGTCTTATGAAGTACTAAAACTCTAATAGAATAAATCCCTCTGGCTTGATGTAGTGGTGTGATAGTGGTTTTATTTAGTTATTAAGTTATTTTTGTAAGATTTATAAGTTATTTTTGTAATGGTTCAGTTCACTGTACCCCCCTGTATTCTGGAATGGTTTTCCCCCTTATGAGTTAGGTATATAACCAGACGTTATATGCCAATCATTTCTCCCCTGCACCTGTCCCTGTCAATCCTCCCCTCTCCTCGTGGTCGCCCTGTCTGTCACTTTGAGACCCTTCCCTGGATTCTGGAAAGATCCAGGAGAGGCGTCAAGTGATAGGCTGGTGCCCAGGGAATCCCCTCCTACCCCCCTGCGATTTGTCGATGGTTTAGAAGTTGACACCCCTGTTACAACCCCCGTGTTCCCTGGTTGGCTGACCCGCTGTCAGCCCTCCACCATTTATAAGTGGCCGTCAGGCTTTGATCTCTGTTCTCTCTGGGCACCAGTGGTCTGAGGCGGAGCTCCTTGCCAGACTCCCCTTAATAAACTACCTTCTACCCTGCCTAAAGAGAGACGACTCTTTTTCCGTCACCGCAGTTGCAACTCCATCTGGTCCACTCGCTAGTGTGGGGAACCAAGAACTCACCGGGAGGCGGTTACTCGCCCTGCCTGTAACCCCGACCGATCCTCGTAATAGCAGTGCGGAACTGAGCTAGCCTGCACGCCTGGAGGCGTGAGAGGACACTGCTATACGGAGTGGTGCCCCACGTGGGGCACCCCATGCTAGCAAAGCAGCTTGGATCCAGGCGGGACCTGGACCCACAGCGACAGTATCGGCGCCCACGGCATGGCCCCCCCGGATGGAGTGGACCACGTGGCACAGACTGAGGCTTCGAAAAGCCCAAAGAAATCCTTGGACGTCGTGCTACCTCTGGTAAGAGCAGTTTCTGTAGAAATTTGCTCCCAGGGGAAGAAGAAGGCTATCTGTCTGTCTGTTTATCTATCTATCTGTTTACATGTAAGTATATATAAATATACTCTTTTTTCCATATAGTTCTAATTTCCTAGAAAGAAACTTTCAATTACGTCTAAATGGCTTAGAAATATGGGAGGTTTTTGATGCAAAGAAAAACAGGAACAATTACAGCAGAAAAATACTTGAAGTAGGTGCATATTCAGAAACCCAAGATACTTTGAGAAATGTACATTCTTAACTGTGGCATGGATGATGCACCATACAGCACTCACTGTAGTATGATTCTCATCAAACCCAGGTTTCCCTTCCTTAAATTAATGGAAAATTAAGTACAGGAGGTTAATTTCATCACTTGAGATCTGCTCTTGACTGAATCATTGTAACTAACAACTTCTTGCACTAGATATCAGTCTGCAAGCAAGTAAACCAAAAATAATCTTGTGTGACATTGCAGCATATCTGAAAACCATTAGTGAACACCAAGTATAAATCACAGGAGGGTTGGAAGGAAAAGCGCACCAAATGCAGTCAAGTGATTTCAAAGATTTTTCTGTAAGTATTCCTCTCTTTAAGTTACAGCATTCAGTAGCAGTTATGAATTAGAAATAATAATTAACCAAACACTAGAAATACCAAGCAAACTCCTGAACAAAAAATATGATAAAAAAGGGAAAATAAGTAGAAATTGAATTGTTAGTATAAAAAATGTCTACAAGGAAAATAATCACTAGATAAAACTGTTAAGCTAGTCAAGAGTGAATGGAATTTTATGGGGCTTAAACCAAACTACTTGAAAAGTGTAAATATCAAAGAATTTTCTACCTACTGCAAAAAATGAAACATGATAAAAAAGCTGATAGCATTAGGGCAAAGCTAAAATCATTAAAGAATAATTTAGTGTGTTTCCACGTTTGTACTTAGAAGCATGGACAAAAGGTGGTTGTTAATGCGTTTGATGAGAAACACAAGAAAATATTTGTGCTCCATGAGAATAGTACAAAGTCTTGAAAATACTGTTGCTATCGGACTGTTTTTGAAGGTTAAAGCACCATCTCTAAATCCTAACACTTCTGCAAATGTCCATTAATTATCAATTATTCAGCAGTTATTCTGAATTAAGTTATTTCATGCTGTGAGATAGCCCTCATGTGTGACAGAATGCCCTGAAGTCAGCACAGTGTTTTATTAGTTTACTTTGCAGAATTTTTTGGACAAAAACTGTCTGGTTCAGTAGAGTCTGCCTGGTAGGTTTGCAGCCATCTCATCTAGGACAAACATTTGTCAGATATCCTAAGCAGGCTTAAACACATAAAAAGTTTAAGGGTTTGTTTTTTGTTTGTTTGTTCTGGGGGAGGGTGGTTGGGCTTTGTTTGTTTGTTTGTTTTTTGCTATTTTGGACTATTTAAGTGGGATCAGTGGGATATTCTGTAACATCTTGCTGAAGTGGAAGCAAATTTTGTATGGTCTCTATCACCAGTAACAGTCCTGCTGTGGGGCTGAACTCTTGCATCATAAATCTTAAAGGTTTTGTCAACACCAAAATACTTATGAATTTCACAGTATTTGGGTCTCACAAGAACCAGATTTCCTATATATGCAACATAAAAGATCACCATCTAAAATCCACTGGTTCTATTCACTAGAAGAGGGCAATAAATTTAAAGCTGATTAACTGGTTGATATTCTATGTGATTCATCTTCCCCTACTTCAAGTTCTGCTGCAGCTTTTGTTGTGGTTATGTTTAATTGCTGTCTCTGTACTTGGTTCTTGTTCTAGGAATGAAAAAAATACTGCTATATGCCAGATGGAATTCAAAGGGTCCATGAGACGTGTTTGGATTATTAAAGTTGAAATAGTACGTGCACATATAAAATTATCTCTGTGTACATTTTTAATGAGACTATTAAACAGTTATCTGGGTGGAGTAGATATGTCTCCTCTTAAAATAGTACTCAAAATGGTCAGATGGCACATAGAGCTGAAAAATGAACGTTTTTCCCCTCAACCTGCGGACTCTCTTTGAAATAGAAGGAAATCAAACACTGTCTTCTAGTTAAACTGTACACTTTTTATTAATAATTTAGCACTGGAGACATAACTTCAATCTATAAAACATGGCTGAGAAAACAGCAAAGGGTAGATGAGATAGATTGTAGCTAGAGAAAAGTCAGTTTGAAATAGACAGAACAGTATTTTGCAATATTAGACATCCTGTGACCTTTCAATATCTTTTGCTTGTTTTGCCTTGAACACTTAGAAGGAATTGTCAGCATTTTTTATGACATAAAGAATACTATACAGGAATTGATTAGCGTTATTTTGTGGGTTTTTTTTAAAGTCTGTAAAATGAACATGGAAATATTTTTTTCTCTAAAATCAGAATGCTACTTGTGTGCTTTTTTGAGTTACTAAGTAGTGCTGCTAAATCACCTGCCTATAAAAGCTGGAGAAGAGCAGAAGGTAATAACGTAATGAGAATTAGTTTTGATTATTTAAATTTTTATTATAGATCCTCAAGGCAAGGATGGCGTAGTGTCATTTTCTTTTTTACTATTCTAGCAAAAATGAAAAAAACTAAAGTTGAAATTAAAACGCCTAAGAAGGTAAGTATAAATTCTGATAGATGATATATCACACAATAGTAAGTTTTGAACAGTTTAATAATTCAAGAGTCCATTTTTCATTAGTCAATGGTCATAGAGTATCAATAAAACAGCAGTTAGATCTCTTGATTGTAAAAAAATTACTAGGTGTATATCAATTTGATTACTTTTAAAAAATATATTTTTGGTGTATAAAGGAACGGAACAGATAAAACTATAACTCGGTCCCTCTAAAACATGTCTACAGCTGGATATGAATATATGGTAGATTAATAATGAGATACAAGTAATATATATAAAACTACTTGATTAGTTCATTGATAATAAACAGAATATAATATGAGAGATCAGTCCTTTTTAGTCAAGATTCGTCTTCAAAAATTCTGCACTGTCAGATTTAGTAGGAAAATGAAAAAGTGACCTAGCCAAATCAAGAGACGGTTCTGGTTTTTTTGATTAGTCTTCCCAGTCGGTTAAGGCAAATTTAATGGGATGCCTTTTGCCTTTGCCTGAATTCCTCCTGATGATAAAATAGAAACAAACCACTATTATTTGTGGTTGCTGTTTCATTTCCTTTTGTGTACCTATGGAGAAAGAAGAAAACGTAACACAAACTATAGTATCAACAAAATATTATTGATAGCAGGGGTTCCTCCATGTTACTAAACATAACAATGTAAGTATGAAATATGTGAGGGACTTTACATTTCAGAAGAACTAGAAAAAAAAATGCATGGAGTGGGTGACGTGCACGTGGGTCATGATATTGAACTTGGCCAAATATACTTAAACATTTGCTTCTGTTCTTGGTATGATTGAGTAAAAATGTACATAAATAACTTCACTTTAAAAGTTATATGATTCCATGAAAAGATTCCATGAAATTCCATGAAATTCAACTGTTAAGGTCTGGAACACTATATAAAATGTTATTTCCTTTTTGTAAAGCTTTCAAATCAGTTTTCACGCAACCATAAAATAAATATCTGGTCTTAAAAACAAACAAAAAACCCAGGAATTCCTTGTTATTTTGATACTTTTTTTTTTTTTTTTCCCCCCTAAATACCAGGCTTTCTGGATTTTTATGAATTTTGGTACATATATGTGGATGTATAACCACTGTGACTTGTGACTGCTTGCTATACAGGGGGACATGGATGTAAGTAGGAAATGTGGCCTCCTATTACAGAAATATCAAATCTTTATGTCCAGTGTTTTGTTTTAGCCAAGAGACTTGGACAATGTTATAGCAAAGAAGTGACTATTATTCCTTAAACCTAATGTACTGAAACATGTTAAAATTACTTCATATCATACTGCCTGGAGTGGTTTTGAAACTTGTTCAAGTGTTAAATCTCTTCTTGAAAAAAAGCTTAAATGAGCTTAAATCATTAAGGAGAAGAGGTTTTTTATTTTCCGTTGTAAAACTGCTGTTGTCCACCCATGTACGGAAGTACCTTGTAGTGCATAGTGTGGTCTGGAACTGGAAATACACCTGGGAAACTAAAAACCCAAGTGCTATCTACTCTTCCAGATTTGTATTTAAAAAAAAAAGAAAAAATAATCTGTCTCTGTCAAGAAAAAAATCAGCTGCATGTAGAGTATCAATTAATACCTTCTCAATTTAAAGAATCATATCATTGACAGAATGCAAAATTTTGAGTAGGAAAATAATACAAAAAATAAGAACATAAGAATGTAAAATTATGCTACAACACTCTCTATTATCGTCTAAGGTTTATAAAAAATTAAAGTGTGTGTATGAAAGACTTCTAAACAATAGAAGTATATGTCCTATTGCTCTTTCCTTTAATTGAAAATATTAATTCTTACCCATGTCAGTGCATCTCCCACTCATATTCATTAAGGGATTTCTTTCTGCTCATTCATATTTATTCCCATTGATATTACAGCGGTTTTCTCATCCATGGTATTTGTCCTTGTTTGACAGCTCTCCTGCCTACTGTTGGTGGCTTTTTCTTCTTCCTTACCTGCAGATGTCATCCCAGTGACTACAGCCTCATTGTTAATAATTCTGAGACATCTTTTTACTGTTTTTTGCCTTCAGCCATACGCATTACCTTCAGCAGCAGCCTCTCTTCATTTCCCAGTAACTGCACCCTCTTTGCACTTTTCTCGAGAGCCCTTTCATTAAGGGCTGCAGCCAACCCTTCTCAGCTTCATGATCTGCTGTTAGGTTTGAAAAAAATAATCCTCTGAGAACAGAGTATATCTAGGCTGCTCCTGATCCCTAGTGATTCATAAACACATATGTAGGTATATATTTTCGTATTAATGATTTTCCATTTCTGTTAGAGGTCTTCAGTCATCTGACCTCTCTGACACACAAGATGTTCACTCTAATTGAACTGTGATACTACAACTGAGATCACCTTCCATATTTGCTGATGCAGAAACCCTAGATTTCACTTTGAATCCTCTTTCTGGTTTCCAGTATTTGATTTAAATTTCTTGGGTTTTTTGCAGAGTTTTGCCTTTTCTTATTTATGCACCCTTCTTCTCTAATCCAGACTGCTCCCTATATAGCCTAGCTAGGATTTTTTTAGACCACTTAGAGTGGTCCTCTTATTGTTAGAAAACTTATAACAAATGATTGTGAAAACATCTTTCCAAATTATTATTTGTTAGATTTTTCAGTGTCTGCTCACACAACGGCAGTTCATCCTTGATCCAAACTCACAGGTGGATTTTTTGTGAACAAAGCTCTATCTATAGGAAAATGTCCCTAAGGGAAAAGGAGTTCTTCTTCTACTATTACTACTACTTACTACTACTACTACTACTACTACTACTACTAATTTTTCATTGACACATACATGGATATTTTGAATATTAGGAATTCTTATGAAATAGATTGGAAAATCTGCACTGTTTTTATGCGTGCTCATTGCCTCACAGACTGCAGATGAAATGGTCCTCACTGAAGAGAACTGTGTTGTAGTTTAAATTACATTAAAGAGAATTATTTTTCCTGGATTTAGACAAGAAGAATTATAAACATTGTTTAAATTAAATCATGTTAATCACAAGAAAAACATGTAGTATTGTCTTCAGCATATCAGATATTATTATCCAAGAAAAACTAAGTCATTTCATTTTCAGGCACGAAATTTACACTGTTTGTCTCACTTAGTGAATAGAGATCACTTCTGGGAAACAGTTTCTAGTGGATCAAACTGCTGAAGTAGGTGTTTACACATGAATTAAACATCAAGCAACCTGGTATTTGACAGCTGTTCTGTTTAATTTTCTGTAACTGTGATAGAAGCTACAGCTAGCAGTCCGACAGAAATAAATTTCCTAGTTTGTTGAGGCATTCTGACACAATCTGGTCAAAAAACTTGTTGAAATTCACTGAAGTGAGATTATATATTATTTTAAAATTTATTTTTCAGTTTAAAAAAAATCCCCAAACCTTAAACAAGCTCCTATATGAGCGTAGGAAAGGGATCTAAAAGAGAGCTCTTAGGTAATATCTGGTTGTGTGACCTTTTTTTGTAGCAGCTACATTTGGGTAAGAGTTTAGACAAATTAAAGTTCTGCCTCTGAGTTAGATTTCCTAGCCTTGTTAACTGTTTGAAATTTGTCATGATTTTCCCCCTGATGCTGGTCAGAAACCTCTTCCCAACTTCTATCCTAATTTTAGTAATGGATATTTGATAACTACTGCAATTTTTTATCATATCTTTGTCTTTTTCTTGACAGCATTTACTTTATTCAATGAGTTTAGAAACAATACCTGTAAGGTATTTTCTTTTCCGCTTTGTGTTCTGTGTACTAAATGCATCTGTGGTTCTCTGGTAAGACAGACTTTATTTCTCTGCTTCATCTGGGTGTGTTTTCTATGCACCCTTTCTGTGTTTTAGGACTTTAAAGATGGATTGCCTATACAATGAACAGGGAAATTTTCTAATGCCTCACAAAATAACGTTAATATTTACTTATTTCTGATGGAGGAGAAATAATTTGAAACAAATGAAGTCAAGATATATGAAGATCAAATTTATCTTTCCTATTGCAACGTAGCAGGGATTCAGTGATACGTGCCTGTACTGCATAGAACAGAATAAGAACAATTTAAGCATGGCCATAATTAATCAGATGAAAGAGTCTTCTATTGTGTCTCCCACATTGTTAATAAGGAAACACCTGGGGGAAAATAAAATTGGAGGGAATATATATAATGCTTCCATGTAAAGCACTTCTATCTTCTAATTAGTTTCAGCTGAAAGACTTCTTGAGTCACGTCTGGTGTTGTGTGCCTAGCAATCCTCAGTGGGTCTTTTCCTATTGCGTTTGTAGCTTTCGTTCTTAGACAAACACAGAGGTCTATAGTACCTATGATTGTGGTCATAAATATTATAAATTGCGGCCCCTTTGTTGAGGTTTTAATCTTTTTGAATGTGTTGAACCTACCTTCTTTTAATTCCCAGTATGCACTCAGGCAGAAAGAAACTGTGAAAAGATGATCCTCCAACATTCTCGTTACATTCCTTGTGATTTTGGAGAGCTTCCTCACATTCCAATAAATTGATTTATTTTCCAGATCAGAAATTTACAGATTGTTCCTCATACAAATATTTCAGTTCCCTTTTTATATCCTTTTTGAGGTAAGGGTCTGGACCTCCATGTTATGCTCAAACTGTAGATGAGGCACTGTTTACAGTGGCATAACTCTTTTCTTTGTACTCCTGTACTAGCATTTAATTTACTTTTTAACTGCTACTGAGCATTAAAATCACTGTTTCATTGAACTATTTATTATAATCTTAAGGTCTCTCTTCTGAATAGTAATGGTTAGCTCAGAGCTCATCATTTTTATGTGAAATTAGGATATTCTTTTCCCCATGTGGCACTTTACATTTATCTACACTTAATTTCAGTCATTCAGGTCCATAAGACATATTCTGCTGCAGTTCTTCACAGTACTCTCTCATCCTTACCACTCTAAATAATTTAGTACCACCACCAAACTTTCTTGTCTCTCTGCTCGCCCTCTCTTCCACATAGGTTATGAGTGTGCTGAACATTACAGGTGCCAGAACAACTCCACTGCAGATTTCCACCATTAGTATCCAACATTTTCTAATACTTCTCTTTTAGCCATTTAAGGGCCTTATATGCACTATAAGCTTCATCGTCTCAAAAGCCTTTGGTGAGGAATATATTCCACAGCTTTACGGAAAACTTAATTGATTACATTAACCACATCACATTTATCCATATGCACTTTTTCTCTTTTCATGGACTTCAGTGGATTGGTAATAATGGATTATTTTGTAAAATCCAAGCTTACTTTTCTCAAGTAGATCATAATTATTTGTGTGTCTGCAGTAATTTCCTTTTTCTAGTTTATAAGACTTTCTCTAACATACATGACCATCTTACCAATCTGGTTTTGTCCCTTGCTCCCTGAAGGATGCTTTTTTTAAATTGACACCCTCCTATCATAAGGCACCAAAGCAGTTTCAGGTGAGAATTTATATATTATTGTTAATACTTCAGCTGCCTCATCCCTGAGTTGCTTTAAAACCCATGGCTGAATACTGTCTGGCCTTGGTGGTTTGTTACTTTTCATTCTGACTATTTGTTCCAAAACTGCTTCAAACTGAATCATTGACAAAACCCTTTAGAAAGAAGAAATTCACAAGGGACATCACCCTGGTTTCATCCAGAGAATGCAAAGAATGCATTTCACTTTTTGGCCATTGCTTTCCTTTTATATTCTGCTTACTTATCTGTTAGTATTTCAAACTGTCTAGAAATCTGTGTTCTTTTGACATGTTTGAAGAAAGATTAATTACTCATTTTGTTTTGGTATCTGATAGTACAGTCAATAGACCTCACTTCTGCCCCAAATAACAAAAGAAATCATCATTTAGTTCCTAGGTGGGGTCCCTTCGCTTTGCTATTTCTTAAGCTTTAGTGCATTGCTCATGTTTGTTAGTTTTTGCTTGACCTTGGAAGAAACTTCAAACTTCATGTCACCTGTGCATTCATAATCACATGCTTTACTTTCTCGGTCAGAGTTAACAATGAAATAATGCAAACCCCAAAAATGATTCTGGAAAAACTCAGCCAGATACTTCTCTTGTCTTAGCTCACTTATCATGTTCTCTTGGCTCCTTTCCAAAGCTTACACTATTTGCCATCTTCTCTGTCTCAATTTTTAATGTCCTATGAGTGAATAACAAACAGTACATTGAAATTTACCTATATTTCACCTCTGTTACTTGGGAAAAAACCCAAAACAACGCAACAACAAAAGCCCACAACTTTTTTTGGAAAAGAAAGAAGAAGAGCTATCTGATGGGTTAGTTTAGCTTCACCATTGATGGATTTTCTTATTTCTCAAAGATTTATATATCTTTTGTTTGCTTCAAAATATATTTAGTGTTCAAATTCTGTAGTTTTTTAGGCAGCTGTTTTGCCATTCTTGAACTTGACAAATATGTAGCTTATTTTCAAATACTTGTCATTCCCCATGTCTTTATTCCTTACTCCCTATTGTCCAAATCTGAAAGATTCATAAATCCTGGCAGAAGGATTTAACACTGTGTGTAATTTTCTCCATTCTTCTTTGGATAAAAATTTTCTTGTCTTAGTTGTGTCAGACATTGTGTCTACAGGTTTTGTTTCTGATGTGATCATTTTCATTTCAAAGCTTTATTTTTTATTAGTTATTTTGCTTTTGCAGCCTCCATCCATTTTTGTCTACATTAAGGAAATAAAAGGTCACCTGAGTATTCATTTCCTAACAGCAAATCTCTACTCAATTATCACAGCATAGTATTTTTTCATATTGTCTCATAATTTCTGTCACATGGCAAGATGATCTTTCTATTTAGTACTTTTTGCCCAATCCACAAGTAATATTCATTCTCTTCTATCTGAAACTTCATTTTCTAATCGCCCTCTCTTTTCAGACTGTAAGTTAATAAGAGGTTCAACTTAGGGGAGATCTATGTGGAAAGAGAGAATATCACATCACATGTGCCAACCATGACATGTCCTCTGTATCTGAATTCTCCTGTAATCCTGTATGATCAGCCTTGCTGTTTAAGGAGAGGATGTTTTGGCCTTCATTAAAGCATAAGCAAGGGATACAGGATTGTACAGATTTTCACTTACAGAAGAATTTTTCATTAATGTAAGGAACATATCTATTTACAAAAGTACTTATGAATTCCATCTAATAATTATAGTAAAGGATTTTTTGAAAATATAATATTTCTTCACTTTACAAACTTAATGAAATTCTGGACAGTGTCCTGGAAGGCTCTGCTTATACAAAGCACTACTCTGCAATCTGGGAGTGTCTTATCATATTGAGCAGGCAGTACTTAGTTTCTGCTGTTCCTGACACATAAAATCAGCTTGAGATAGAGACTTAAACAGACCCAGAAAGTACCCAATGTAACCACTAATTTCCAGATTTCTGCTGTTCCCAGACCTTTGTCACCAGAAGATGACAGAAATGTGCATGTATTTACTGGATATACAATTGCCTTTTTTTTTTTTTTTTTTCTGCTCTTTCTTCTTCCCAAACCCACTATGTTCTTTTCCCCATTTTAAGAGCTTTTGAGAGCTCAGTACTATTATCACAATACTTAATGTTTGGCTCTTTCTACAGAACTTTGTTCATGCATCACTTTTATGGCCTTTAAGATGCATCAGTACACTTACAATCTGAGAAGATATATTTACTTTGAATTCATAATTTAGGTAGAAGTATAAATAGTTTAGAAATCTTGTAGATGTCTGAATTGATAAACTTTCTCCTGAATAGAAATGTAGTGCCTCACTTGGGCCTAGAATGGGTCAGGTCACTTGCTCAAATATTTCAGATATTATGTCAAGATGTATCTGTCAAAGGCAAGTGCATTGTTTCAGCTCCACACAACAATTTTTCAGCATAGTCCTAAGGGTTTAAATGCTGCTTCAGGAGTACAGCATTGCATACCCATGATTAGAACCAACTTCTTATATATTCTCATCATTTACTGCTATAGTTCTTTTTCCCTTAACACAAAAAAATACGTGACAAGTCAGCATTCTAACTTACAGATGATGTGCAAAGAAACCAGAGCTGACTTACTGATTGACCCATTGGAGCAAAAGATGAGATACTCGGTATTCTTGCTGCGAAAAGTTCTAAAAATCCTTCCTCTTAGGAGGAACTCTCCTGAGCAAGCAAATCACCTTCCTAAACACAGGCAGTGACTTAGATATCTAGGTATTTGGCTGAGATGCACTTACGGTTATTTGGAAGGGGAGGAAAAAACCTGAGATACAGTTATAAAATATAAATGAACATTTAGAAACTTTTCTTTATATTCTTAGACTGATACCAAATTTTGATATATTTTTGTTTTATGATATTTTTTTATCCTGTATGAAAGAGCAATAAAAAGTTCCACTGTTTTAAAAGTGCATTTTGTTAGCTGGATTAAATGACAAATAATAAAATCCTGTAAATAGTGGTTTTATATTTTGTAAATATAGAACTTTAGTCATTAAAAAAAAAAAAAAATCCCATTGTGTATTATTTGTACTGCTTTGGGGCATGCAATTTTTTCATTTTACTGTTTATGGTACGGCTCCATAGATCCAGGTTAACACTTTAGGGACTTTTTGCTAGATTTTAGAATCATAATTTGTTGGCAAAGTGATTTGAGCCAATTATTTCACTCAATTGTTATGTCTAAACCTATAGAGATGAATTTGCCAGCTCAGACAAATGACCCCATCTTAAATGCAATCTTATAGGATTTTGTTATTTTTTGTTCCCAGGCATTAGATTTCTGTCAAAACTCAGCCCAAAATACACAACTGAATCCAAACACACTGATCTATATAACTGGAGTAATATATATGAATTTGTACATGAACCTTCTTCTCTATATGTTTCTATGATAAAGGATACCTAGAACACATCTATATGTGCAAGTGACAAGGATAGGCAGAATTCTTATCTAAACCTCACTGAACTAAGTTTCTATTGCTAGAAGATAAGTAGAGAACCCTAAGGCAGGATTAATCTCATACACAGACACAGGTTCTAGGCACCTACTGTGAAAATCCATTTCCTGAGTTTAGGTACCCAGCACCAGCTGAGACACCTCAGGTGTGCTGCCTGGCCACAAGCTGCTGGTTAGTATCAGACCTCCTGCGCCACATCTGCTGAGCTGGTAGGGAAGTCTTGGTAGTCTGGCATGTCTGTCACTTCAGTTTACCACCTAAATTAAGCTCTTGAATCATAGAATTATGGACATAGACATATAGACATAGTTAAGGGGTTGGAATGGACCTTAAAGGTCAACCAGTTCCAGTGCCCCCTGCCAGGTGCAGGGACATCTCCCACTAGACCAAGATACTCAAGTCCTTATCCAACCTGGCCTTGAACACTGCCAGGGCTGAGGCATCTAAAACCCCCTTGGACAACCTGTTCCAGTGTCTAACCACACTTGCAATAAAAAATTTCTTCTTAGCTAACCTCAGTTTCCTCTCTTTCAATTTGTACCCATTGCTCTGTGTCCTATTGCTACAGTTCCCGACAAAAAACCCTCTCCAGCTTCCCTCTAGGATTCTTCAGACACTGGAAGGTTGCTGAGGTCTCCACAAAACCTTCTCTTCTCCAGCCCCAACTTTCTCAGCCTGTGTTCATAGAGGAGGTGTTCTAGTTCTCTTACCAGCTTTGTGGCCTCCTCTGGACTTGCTCCAACAGTTCCATGTCCTTTTTATGTTGGAGACCCCAGAACTGTGCACAGTTCTCCAGGTGGGATCTCCCATGAGCAGAGGGGCAGAATCACCTTCTTTGACCCTCTGGCCGTGCTCCTTGGGATGCAGCCCAGGATTCAACTGGCTCTCTGGGCTGTGAGCATACACACCTGGCTCGTGTGAAGTTTTTCATCACCTGTCATCCCTAGGTTTTTCTTACCAGGGCTGCTCTCAATCATTTCTGTGCCCAACCCATTGCTGTGTCTGGGATTGCAGTGACTCAGGTGTAAAACCTTGCACTTTTCTTTGTTGAAGTTAGAGAAGTTTGCATCAAACCATCTCTCAAACCTGTCAAGGTCCGTCTGGATGGCATTATCCCTTCCTTCCAGTGTGTCAACTGCACCATCACAGAACTTGGTGTCATCAGCAAGCTTTCTGAGGATGCACTTGATCCCACTGTCCATGCCACCACCAAAATGTTGTATAACATTGGTCCCAGTACCAACCCCAGAGGAACACCACTTGTTACTGATGTGGACTCTGTGTAAGGTCAACCAGCCAGTTCTTTATCCACCTAAAGGTCCATCCATCTACCTTGGAGACAAGGATGTTCTGTAAGGCAGTATCAAACTCTTAGCAAAAATCCAGATAGGCAATGTCCATTGCTCTAGCCCTGTCATAGATGGTCACCAGATTTGTCAGGTATGATTTCTCTTTTGTGAAGCCACCTATTACCAATCACGTGTTTCTTTTCCTTGTACCTTAGCATAGTTTACAGGAGAATCTGCTCCATGAACTTGCCTGGCATAGTGGTGAGACTGGTCTGTAGTTCCTCAGGTCTTCTGCTTTTCCTTTTTAAAAAAGGGGACTTACATTTCCCTTCTTCCAGTCATCAAGGAATTTACCTGACTGCCAGGATTTTTCAAAAATGATGGGTAGTAGCTTAGTAACTTCATCTGCCAGCTCCCTCAGGACATGTGGATGTACCTCATTGAGTGCCATGCACATTCAGGTTCCTTAGATGGTCTCAAACCTGATCTTCTCCTACAGGGGACTCAATGTTTTCATCCTCCCAGTCCCTGCATTTTTCTTTCTCGACTTGGGTGGCATGGCTGATGCACTCACCACTGAAGACTGAGGCACAGAAGTTGTTGAGAACCCCAGCCTCCTCTTTGTCCAGTGCAGTCAGGTTTCCCATTTCCTTCTGGAGAAAGCCCACATTATCCCTAATCTTTCTCTTGTTTGCAACATATTTGTAAAAGCCTTTTCTCTTACCTTATCTCCTGGCCATACTCAATTCTAACTGGGCTTTGGCTTCCCTAACCTTGTCCCTAGCTTCCCATACAATTTTCCTGTATTCCTCTCAGGCCACCTGTCCTTGTGTCCACTTTCTGAAAGCTTTTTTTTTTCACTTTGAATTTGCACAGTGGTTCCTTATCCATCCGTAGAGGCCTCCTGGCATTTTTGCTCAATCTCCTCCCTGTTGAGATACCTTGCTCCTGAGCTTGTAGGACGTGATCCTTGAAATTCAGCCAGCATTCTTGAACCCCTCTGCTTCCAAGGGCTCTATCCAATGGAACTTCACCAAGTAGGTCCTTGGAGAGGCCAAAGTCTGCTCTTCTGAATGCCAGGGTTGTGAGCTAGCGATGTGCCCTCCTCGCTATCCTCAGGATCATAAACACCATCTCCTGGTTGCTGCAGCCAAGGCTGCCTTGAAGGACTGCATTCCCCACCAGCTTCTTCCTCTTGGTGAGCTCCTTCCTCTTGGTCCAGTGTGGCACATGGTTGGCTTTTCAATCACTTGTCTGAGGACGTTGTTAACCCATCTGAGGAAGCTCTGCGATTGATTGTGCCCTGCCGTGTTCTCCCTCCAAGAGATACCAGGTGGTTGACATGCTGCATGAGGACCAGGGCTTACAGGTGTGAGGCCACTCCTATCTGCCCAAAGGGGACTTCATTCGCACCATCCTCATGATTGGTCTGCAACAGGCTTGCACTATAACAACCCCTGTACCTGCCCTCCTTTTGTCTCCACCCATAAGCTCTCAGCTGGATCTTCATCCTTCCCTAAGTAGAGTTCCATACTCTCCAGCCAGTTATTGACATAGCAAGCAGGGGCTACACCCCCTACTTGCATCCCTAGCTTCTCTTTCCTAAAAAGTCTAAAATCTTCTGTTCCAATGGAATGTTTGATGGGCGATGGCTCACTCCCTAGGTTCTGTGCCCTACCTTTGTGACCTGCCTTCAGGAACTGTGCAAACTGCTGGGCCACACCCTTCTCATGTGCCACATCCTGTTTGCCCACTCTGCTGTTCTCATGGTTGCTTGCACTCCCTGGAAACATTTAAATGGCAATGCCGTAACAAGGGCTCCTGGAAATGCTCCCTCCTTGCCTGATGGGCTCCTGAGTGCTGCAGGGTCCTGAGGGGGCTTTGGGCAGCTGATTGGGTCCCTGAGCTTGGGATCCTCCCATACACCACAATCCAACAGTCCTGAGACTGACCTCAGTTGCCACTGATGTCTCTGCTGTCACCTCTTTGACTGACTCTTGAACACTTACCCCAGCTCAGAGAAGTGGCATTTCAAGATGGCACTTCACATCATGCACACACTTACGTAGAATTAGGTTAAATGGCTAAAATGTTAAGTATGTGATTAAGAGGTGCTTGATGTTCTGTAATGAATTCATACTTCTGTGTCTTATTTCTTCTATTTTCATCTTCCGTCCTGAAGATAAATCTCTGTAGATGTAGGTGCAGTGCTCTCTCCCTTGCAAAGATGCAATGCCCTGAGCCATATTTATCAGAGTGCCTCTTCAGCATTGCAGGCAGCAAGGTCCCATCTTGAGGGCCTGGGTTCTGCTGCTTCCTATTTCACTTAGACCAGATATGTGAGGGGAGGATATACCACCCTTTTATGTTGGCAGACCCAGGCATAGTGGATTTATCCTATCACTATAAACAGAGTGGATTCATCATCCAGCTGCAGCCCAGGAGGAGATTTTAACTCTTCTGTGAGATGCCATCTACTCCTTCTTCTCTACACTAAAAGCTGTTTGTCTTTCCAGTGTGGCTCAAGACAAATCATGCCAGGACTATGGCAAGCTATTGGGAGAAAGAGGCTCTTAGGGTACTTGTCTTCAGCCTCTCCCTGCCTTTTACATTAGCAGCTGATTTCCTGTGCATTGTTATGATAGGGAGCAGAAGTAAGGTTTCCTCAAGCGTTGTAATTCCAATAATAGCATCAGTACTTGAGATGTACAATGTAAAGCTGTTTAAGAGCCTAGCACAGTCATCTGTGCTTGAGATAGATAGCTTCCAAAAAATAAATTCAGCAGTGTCTCTAAACATGTTCTTTAATTTTTCACTCTCTACATTTCTTAGGGATGGAGAATGTAAATCATTCTGCATACATCAATGCAAATGCAATTCAACTTAGTACTGACACGCAGTCTAATTTGCTTTAAAATGGAATTTTGTTTTTTGAGTGCTAATTTTCAGGTAATGAGTTTCTAATTGATTTTCTTTTTATGAAGGACCATTGATTCACTCTCTTCAATGAAATTCAGTTGGCTTCCCAAGAGAATTTATGAAAAGATGTTAAAAACAAGGATCTATCACTTCTGCTTTCTACCCACCTTGCTTTAGTCTTCATTCTGCCTGAAGTATACTTTTTAAAAATTTTTCCAGGAGAAAACTATCTTAACAAGGCTAAACAATTATATTGTGTATATATATATGAGTCTGAAATGGTCTCTTTAATAAATCTCAAACATCTTTATTCAAAGCCGGATTGAATTTTCTATTACATTCTTCCTAAAAACTTGATATTAACCATGGTCTCCAATGTATTAATATGACAGCTACTTAATATTTCTATCCGTTATTCTGAGCCATCACTTTCAATCGCACAGAAATTATCTTAGCCAAAAAAAAAAAAAAAAAAAAAAAAAAAAAAAAAAAAAAAAAAAAAATTGACAATTTTTAAATGGAAATATGAGCTATTGTGTTACCATTATTGCTTATATCATTAAGTCACAGATGAGGTTGCATAAAGAATACTGGAGACTGCCTGAAAGTTTTCTGTTATCATAGAATATAACAATCCCAGCTAGATTATAATGCATAATGTGAGTGATAATTGAAAACCTTTTGGTGATCCTGTTTTGAATCTTGGTGTTTAAATCAGAGACATGATAACAGAATGAGTTCCACAAAAAATGAATGGAAACCCATGCTGTTACTTGAGTCTAATTTTTCTAATTTTTGCATCCATTGTGGGAAGGGAGGAGGGAAGCCAGTGCCTTTAAAAGAAAGCCTGTAAAGGTTTTGCAAGCCAGATTATGTTGTCATTTTGCAAGCTGTCCCAGCCAAATTACAGATTGTGCTTAATTACCTGATTATTTTCATGTTATAGAAACAAGTCAGTATTTTCTCATCTTAGTTTGCCAGGTTCTTAAAAAAGCAGTTATCCATGACAGTGAACTATTCTTGGATATAGAGCAAATGATGTAATAAGATCCAGTGACTGGATGAACAAACCAAGTAGAAATAGTAGAAATTTAATGCTGAATATAAGTGTGGAAAAACTTCTGTAGGGGTGTGATAAATTAGATTTTCCTATCACTTTCTGCTTTGGAATCAAGATGGATAACTTCATGTTATGTGGTGCACTGTAGCCTAGACTGCAAACTCCTTAACTGAACTATGGTATGGGAGTTGGCATTGCGTCTACCGAACTCTAGAATAGATTATCATAATGCTCCCCTCTGGCCACCAAAGTCAATGAATTTTTTTTTTCTTTTTTTTTTTTTTTGGTAAGCAGGGATTTAAAAATGGTGGATTGTTTGTTGCCTTTTTCTTTTTTTTTTTTTTTTTTTTTTTTTTTAAGGACTGGTGTGTAAATAATAGCTAATTAATTCTCAACAAACACTTCTGAGAGAATTATCTCTGTCTTACAGACAGAATGAGTTTCAGAGGCATTGGAATGTCAGTCTGAGTTCACACAGTAAGTAAGCAGCAAACACAACTGCCAGCAGTCATTCCTGGCTGCTGTGCTTATGCTAATACAAGTATTTACAGAGTTTTATCAAATGGCTGTAAAGGCATTTCCTGCAGGCACTTTCTGTGATCCTGTAGAGAAACAGAGTAACATTATGATAGCCTTTTTCATTTGAAGAGCTCCAAATTCGTTCTGAGCACTCCCAAGTATGTTCTCAAAATACTCTCAGGCAGTAACTAAGTCTAGAAGTTAGGGGAAGGGAAAGATAGGGAGATCCTGGTGCCTTTGTCTTTCCACTCCTCCTTCCTATAAATATCCACAAAAGAATTTTTTTGGTTTCTCTTGTATTAGTTTTAGAGAAAGGCATATAACAGACTAATAGCAACAAGATAATGGTGTCTTCAATCTACTAAAGCTGGTGATGCTAGAAACACTTTCCCTTACTGGAAAACAGCAGTGTCAGTGTGACGTAACTTCAGAAAAAAAAGAATATACAAGAAGATTCACTGAGTATCTTCCAGCATTTTCCTGATCAATTTGGGCCTTTGCATAAGAACAGAACAACAGCCATCTTCTCTGTGCTGCACCCAATCCTTGGCACAGTCAATCAGAATCATGTAAGACAATCACTGCACCTAAGTAATGAAGATCTTTGTAATTTCCACCTTCTCTTTCTACCTAAGCAGTAAAACACATGAAGCTGTTTATAGCAACAATGTTGCTCTATGACATCCAACTCTTCTTTTGAGTTAGTGGAGGTGGAGGCTATCAATCCTGCTCAGTGATAGAAAAAAAAAAAATCAATGAAGTTATGCTAAACTTAAAATGTCACTGCCTCCTTGGCCAGTGAAGCTTGTATCCTTGCTGCCAAAAAAATAAATAAACCAGAAATATCTGAGTCAGATAAAATGACCAATACTTGTGAGGGGGAAAAAAAATTACTTGCATGCAACTGGTAATCAATTGGCTCTAATGTTCAGTCCCTTAAACTTTATGGCACAGGTTAAATTAAATTTAGGAAGTTCCTGTTGAAAGAAAATTAGGCCATTACATCACTTTACTACTTGTTTAATGAACTGTAAGGAGAGAAGTGGACAGATGATCAAAATTTTAAAGCCCTTCCCTCCTTCAATTATTGTTTTCAGACTAGATTTCCCTTTGATGATTATTAAACAAGGGTTTTGATTTATGGAAGTCCTCTTATTTCAGATGCTAACAGCCATTTGAAGGCATTTCAACTAAAAGATGTCTATACAGTCACCTTCAAGTAGTAGTTGATGCAAACCTGAACAAAATGGCATCATACGGAAATTACAGATGCATATTATCTCTGCAAAAGGGAAAGATAAAACTTCTGAAAGCATACAGCTGCATAAGAGATAATGGGATGAAATCAAATTATACTCTTTAAAACAAAAAATAGGAACTTCAGTAGTTTTTATTCCATTACTGTCTCTTTTGTTAAGACATCTAACAATTTACTAATTCACAGGGGTTTCAAATCAAAGATTACTTCTTGCTCTGAACTTCTCATATAGATACAAGGCACCTTCTGTATGAAGACTGAGAATGGACTTGAGCAGAAATGCAAAAATTCTGCATTTCTCCCAAAATTTTCAGTCATGCTCACTTAGCAGGAAAAAGGGGAAAAAAACCCAAAAACCCATCCCTGAAGAGGTAGCTTCTGACAATTCAGATGTTTCTTTCCACATTCCTTTGTAGAATGTTCCTGTGGCCTTTAGGTATTTCGAAAAGCCAAGTGGTTAAAACTGTCCTTATTTCCCTAGAAAGATGAGCAGCTATTGAATGCAAGTTGAAGGACAAGCAGGCATGTTTGAAGCCTGTCACATACTGTAATTATGCCTTTGGGGATTTCTTAATAATATTCCTTTGATCAGTTTGAAAGACTGTTCTGAAGACTTCTACTCCAGGTATTCTTCCCGAGACAAGAATTTTGTGTTTGCATGCATGCCATTTTGCTCATGATTCTCTGCATCTAAAGCCCTTTTAGCCTTATACTGGGTTTTAGAAAGGGTCTACGCATTTTCTGTTGATGTTTCTCATGGTTACATTTTGGTTACTTTTTTTTTTTTTGCTCTTGTCCTGGGTCACAGACTGGAAGGCTCTAAACTTGTGAACCTTCATCAGGAAGATCTTAACTGAGGATCATGATCTTTGGAGTATGGGCTCTGTCTAGGGTGAACAGGAGGAAGGGAAAGGAAAATGGTTAGTGAGTTCTTGTATCATAGTTGACATTGACAGCTGCATTACCCTTTGGAATTCTTAAATTTAGTGTATGTGAAGTATTTTAGATAAGTTACTTTTATTTTGTTTCATCTTGACTTATACAGAGAGTACTGTAGCTGCAGCCAGAAACTGAAACATGTTAGTGTTAGATCTATTTTCCTTCCTTTTTCTTCAGTAACTTTTTGCTAAATCTTGACTTAATATTATACGTGAACTTAATTTCTTTCATAAGCATTGCAACTTGGGAGCATGCAAAAACAAAACCAAAAAGTTTCAAAATTATTTCAAATGCATACTTTTCATGATTCTGTAATTTAAAATAAATTCTGTAATGTTTTATTATTATTTAAGGACAGCTGAAACATGTTTAAAACAGCTTATTAACTTTTTTAAATGCAGTCTTTACTTCCCATTACTGGGAAGCTTATCTGAATTATGGAGAATATAAGTGCTATTTGCAATTAACTAAAATCACAGAATTAAATAGATACTGAAAGTATATAAGAAAAACACCTGATTATTTAAATTTTGCGTTCAAAGTTTGTTTATTTTATCTCAGTATACATATTAACTTTATACATGAAGCAAGTAATACAGAACAACCAGATTTTATTCCTAACTGATTGATTTACAATTGTACTCTTGCAACTATTTCAGATATGCAAAGTTTTGTTTCACAGTTATTTCTTGCATGTTAATAGTCTAGTCAGAATTGCAATGATTTGGAAAGAAGTTTCTGGACCCTTTTGTGAATGAAAACAATTCATAACTGAGAAAATTTATCTTAAATGTTGACATCCTGATTTACATATGGCTCAAAATAAATGATTATAAAACCAGCAACAGCAGTAACTTTTATTTATAGTTATAAACTAAAGTCACAAATCATTATTTTCTATTATGAGCAAAGATTGCTGTTTAGATTGATATGTACCTTAATAAGAGCTAAAAAGCTTTCTTTAGTTGCTATGTCCTTACTGAAGATAGATGATTCTCAACAGTATTTAAAATAGATTTTGCCTTTGTACTTTTTCCTGCAGGGAGCTTTAGTCTTTTAATCTGAAGCACAGTCAGGGGGTGTGGAATGACACTGCTGAATTTGGGCTTCCCTCTCCTAAGAGCACCCTCTGGTAACAGGCTCAACTCTTTGGGTGGCAAGTGACCCAGTAGAGTACTGGGGCTGTGCAGAAGAGATACAAGAATATTTGAGACAAGAGTGTAAGGAGTAAACACTGTTCTGAAAATTACTGAAAAGCTATTTTTACATCATCAAAGTGTGCAAAAAATTTTAAATACATCAGTAGTGGAGAGGGAAAGAAGCCAAGGACCGCTCTGAGTTCCTCTGTGTTTGGCCTTCTTCTCAAGGTGAGAGCTCCTGTTACCACTGAGCTCTGTGGACCAGCAGCCAGTGATCAGAGAGCTGCTGCTGTTATTGTTTCAGTAACAATTGCAATTGTGCTTAGGTATTTTGGAAACACATTCTTCCTGTGTCTTTCATTCTAGAGAAGATGCGGTAGAAGTATTTTTTTTGTGTATTAATGGTTTTATTCTGTCTGTACAACTATTTCACACTGATTTTTGTATTCTTTTTCTTTCCACATGATTCAGTCAGTGGGGAACTTTTGGAACTAAGATGTTGATCACATTCTTTATTTTGTAGAACACAAAACATATTATATATATAGTATATATATTTATATAATATTATTATATTGTGTTATTACATTACTTATATTAAAATATTACATTGTACCCAGGATAATTTCTATTTCACTGTGCAGCAACTGAAGAGTGGCAAGATTTTAATTTAGTTGCTATCTCCCACTTTGCTTCACTGACCACAAAAGGCTCAGCTTTCTAATTTAGACACCCATGTGAATACTTGACTGGGTGCTCAATAAGAATTATTTTATTTTTACAACCCCATAAAATAATTTAATTTTTACTCCATATTTTATATGTGGGACAGAGACAGTGAAAGATTAAGTCAAAACTACCTAATCATTTTTTGTGTCGCTGGAACTATACTAAGGGCCACAGAAATTTTTTTTTTGCAACTTAGTTGTCTAGCACCACATGGGAACTGTCACAAAGAGAATCCAGCACCTGTGCTGTAGGGCACAGCCTATCTGTGAGCTTCATGGAAGATGACCCATTCCCATCTGGCAGTCCATAGGTGTCTTGGTTTGGAAAGACAGGTGTCTGCTAAGGAAGGCAGGAGCCTCGATTGAAGCTGTAGACCCCCTCCCTCTGAATTATTATAATTTTTAAATTTAGGGACTCTCAGGCAAAGATACGGGAATAACATTTCTTTACAAGGAAAAATAAAATAAAAATGTAGTAGTACAAAAAAACCAACCAACAAACCAACCAACCAACAAAAAAAACTCTGAGAGAGTCAGAATACGACCTGACACCTTGTTGGTCGGGGTGTTGGTAGCAATCCAATAATCCATAGGCTCCAGGCTGTAGTTCTCCTGGAGTGACAGATGAACACTAGTTCTGTTGAAGCAATGATTCCGTACAAGGATGTAGTTTTCTTCTGAAGGGCAAGTGGTGGTGAGACGGGTCTGGTCTTCTTCTAGGAATCCAGTGGAAACAGGCTGCTGTGGTGTTCCAGATCTCAGATTATATCCAGGTAGGAATGCTTGGCTCCCCACCCTGGCTGGAGCATCAGAGAGTTGGATGATGTAATTGTGTCACTCAAGCAGTGATACTCAACGGCCCATTAATAGCATATATCCGCCTGGAGGGAGGATGGGTTATGGAGGAGAAAAAGAACACTGCCCCACCTGGTTTTAACAGCTGGCCCATTAACAGAGGATCCCCCTCTGGAATTATGAGGGATGGGTCATGGAAGAGACAAAGAACACTGCCCCACCTGGTTTTAACAGATGGTAATAGAATGCATACTTTTGGTTACATCTTGCATTGCAACCTAAGACGATAGGCTTGGACACTGCATGTACCTCATTCTCTCATGCAAATAAAGGTGCCATCTTAAAGATACCAGTCTTACTCATTATGAAACCCCAAGCTGTTCCTGGAGTGGATCCTGCAGTGTCTAAGTGTTAAAATCTGTTTAGTTTATTTAAGACTAAGAGCAAGATAATGATTACTCCCCAATGTGTTAAGAAGCTTTTACTAATAATGCAATCAGCTGATCTTAACAACAAAGATGGAATGTTACTCAGTGGTGGGAAGGTTGTATTTTCTCAATTTAAATCAAAGTGTAAATGATGGATACTAAATTTTGGGAACAAATTGTGAAAGACTAGGACAGACTTCCATTGACAAAATTTGCCAAATCAAGCTCATGTGTTTTTCCTCTTGAATTTAGATATGATTAAGGATGAAAAAACAAAACAAACTGCCCTAAAGCCTCAAGGTATTTCAGCCTCAGTTGTTCAGTGTATCAGGATGAATAATCACAATTTTTTATCTGGGAATTTTATTAATCTCTGGGGAATAAATATCAGGTAATTATGTAAATAAATTAATATCATAATGATATTCAGGAATTCATTAAGACCCTGCAAGAAACATAATTCCTACTAGCAGTCTTGACTTTACAATCCTAATTATATTTTATTATTCTTTGTGTATAGATTAGGTTTTAAAGAATTTTAGAATTATCTCCATTTTACGTCAAGTGGAACAAAACCTATATGATTCAGCATAGGGGTTAAAATTTCTTCATTATACGGGCCTGAAAATAATTTAGGAGCTTTGTGAATGTCTGTTTAAGAAATTTTTCATAATACATTTGGTGTCTTAACCAAAAGGGAAGAATGTCTTTACCAGTGAGATATTTCACACATCTCTGGAATATTGTAATCGATATCAGGATGCAAAGAAACATGACGCTGTCAGTGCCTTTGCTGTGATGCTGTGATGTCCCATAAAGTAAAATTTAACTGTATCCATAGGTCTGTGTCCCTTGTTCATGAGTCTAAAGGTTAGGGGAATAGGGTTATTAAATGGAGTTCTGGGCAAAAGAAAAGCAAACAAAAGCCTCCAATCTGTACATATGTGCATTGTCAGATGTCCTACTTCAAATATTCCAATAATACTGAATGAACAAAGGGTTGCTGTCCAGTCCTGAAAAGAAGTCAGTTTCCCTAGCAAAATTCAGCTCATTTGATAATATTTCTATATATGCACATTATATATAATAACATGTGCATAAATAAAGGATGAACAATTGTACGTAGAAGTATGACAACAGCAATTATTGAGTTTGGGACATACAAACGAGACGTTCTTTGTTTTTTAAGGCTTTTGGCAATAGGCTTCATTGCTCAAAGTAGATTAAACAAAGATAATATCCTACAACAGTGCCAGAAGATAAAAGAATATTTCATTTACATCCAATTACTGAGTTCCCAATCTGGAAGCAGTAGTTGGGAGGGTTGGGGATTTTTGGTTTGAGTTTGTTTGCTTGCATATGGGAGTTTCATTTTTTCTGTTTTTAAAAGAAAAAATGCAAACATCAATACATTAAAACTCACAGATTTGATAATGAAGCTCATATTTGTAATTTTTATTTCAGCTATCTAAAATTATGCTCAGATATCATATCTTCCTCTTCAATTTTCTGTCTTGAAATTTTAAAAATATTTTCAAGGAACATTATACATGAAACATGATTTTAAAGAGTTAAGATTTTAGCTAAGGGTTAGAAGCAATTTATATTGATCAAGATATAAGTTAGATTAGTAAATGTTAGGTTAATGATTATTAGATGTCTAAGCTAGAGCTAATTGTTATGTTATGAGCTTGTTTATAGAAAAAGTGAAGTAAGTGAACCGTCATAAGAACAGATTGAAACCACTAAGAACAATGGCCAGCACCTGGACTTGGTATCAATCAACCACGAAGCAGGGGGCCTTGGATCGTGCCAGAGGGTCACAGAGACCTGATGAAGACTCTCCTGACTTCATCCTTTGGGACCACTGACCCAATTAAAGAACACCGACCCAATTCAAGAAAAGAATTGCGCACGCGTGAAGGACTAATAGCTTCATTTTAATACAGAGTAGGGATGGGAGGTGCTGGGGTTTTGCATATGTGTTGTATGTAAGATCTTGGAGAATAAATAGAGAGCAAAGAGCCTTGTTCAGGGCGGCCACACCTTTCGGAGATGACTCTCGTGCTGCCCGCCAGTGAATAAACATACCACTGTCTAACTTTAATTAGTTAGAGGGTCTTTGTCCGTGACTATATCAGTTTTCAATGACTCATACAGAACTGAAATCCCTATGAGTTATCTGTAATAGAAAATGACGATATTCCTTAAAAACTTTTTGAAACTTACAGATTTCTCAAGGTTCTTGTTAAAATACCAAAAAAATCTAATTCCTGTAGAGGAGACTGAGCTCTTTTTTAAGTAAAGCAGTAGTTATCAGGCTATAAAATGTTGGCATATTTTGTTATAAAGATCAATAATGTTATGTTGCTAAATCATTTAGTTTTGTTTGGAAATGTGAAAGGCTAAAAGGTAGCAAATAAGCTTTTGGCTTTAGTCTTTGCATGTAATGAGAATTCCATTATATTTTTCATCAAATTATGATGAATACATGGTTAGAATATGCTTTCAGCATACAAAGAGAGAATTTGAAGTTGAAAGTAAACTTCCTAGGAATCAGTGGAGAATACAAGGGTGTAAGGTCAACAAAAAGATGGATCTAATTAAAAAAATATTGGAAATGTTTTGAGCACAGAACAAAAAAGTGAAATCAGTTCTAATGAAAGCCTGCAAAAATATGTTCCTTATTTTGAGTATGTGAGCAGTTTTCCAGAAATTTTTAGCACTGCACAAATAATATAGGCGGTTTATATATATATATATATATATATATATATATATGTCTGTGTGTGTGTCGTATATATAAAAATATATAAAAATGTGTGTGTGTGTATATATGTATATGTGTGTATATATATATATAAAAATATACACACATTTATGTAAAACAGAGAAATGTGGCTGAAGGAAGTATATAGATAGCCACTGAAATTGAGACTTACTGCTAGCACTAATAATAGAATCAAGTACATATGAGCTCACCATCATCAGCATTATAATGTTTAGTTGATCCTACTTGTTAATCCTGAGGTCTTAGGACTTCTGGTCATTTTATAACCACAAATCTAAAGATGAGATTCAGCACCTAGTGAAGCATTTGAGGATTTCATCATTTTTGATAAGAGAAGTACCTTCTATAGCTTTTAATTACTTTCAGATACCTTTTTTTTCTACTGAGATGCATTTCTGTGTGAGATGATTATGCAGGATGCTGTAGAAACTTTGTTTTGCTTTGAATGTGTTTGTTTTTAGGGAAAGAGTAGAGTTATGCAGATTGTAGTGTTACTGATTATATTGTTCAGTGGAAAAAATAAATGTTTCTTCAAGTAAAGATTACTGCTTCCTATCACTTTTTTTTTTTACTCCCCACAGCACACATGAAAGTACAGCTACCTGTCAAAACTGACCTAAAATGGACATAACCTAGATCTGTTACTTTCTGATACATTAATATTTTTTCCCCTTTAATTGCTATTATTCTGCAACCTGTTTTCCTACCATACTTCTTTTATATGTTCCTCCCCACTCCCCCCCTTCTTGAAGTAATCTCTTATATTCTCCTTTACTCAATCCTCTTATTCTTGCTGTTTCAGTTTGCATGGCACAGTTGGGCTGGGTTTTCATAGTCATTGAGAAAATAAATGTTTCACCAGCAAAAAGGAATTGATGAAGTTCAGGTTTTGTCTTTTTTTCTTAAATGTCTATGTGGTAAAGTAGGAATAAATTTTTGAAACATCCTGTCTTCTCTGAAATCTGCTGTGGATTTCAGTCAGTTTGTGCAGAAGCAGTTCATGATGTGAATTTTTCCAGGCTCCCTGGATTTGAACTACCCTGCAATGTCGAACATCATTCCACTGCGCAGGTGGTGGAGAGCTTCCAGCATCCAGCCAGCCCTGCTCTGCTCATTGATGGTGCAGATTCCTGAAAGCACAAGTGAAAAACAGTTTCCAGATTTTCTTTTCTGTGCAGTCAGAGAGCTGGCAGCCATAACCAAAGCTGTCAACATCTCACTTTTGTAATCTTTCTAGTTTTTGAAAAAAATATTTGGTTTGGAGATTGGGGTTTTTTCTATAAAATAAAAAGTTCAAGGTTTACTCAGTTTTATTCTTAACTCACCTTGGAGTCCCAAAAACACTCCACTTATGTTTTCTGAAGACATATTCTGCCTGCCTGTGGATGTTTTCATATTTTATAATGGTATTTTTATTTCCTTTGTCTGCCATTTATAGAGCTATAGTACCATGGAACATAGATTCTGTGCTGGTTTTATTATTGCAATGTCAAAATAAAGCTAGAGGCATATATATATTTTTTTTTTTTTTTTTCAGAAATTCAGAGACAAATTATTTCTTCCTTTGATAAAAAACAAAAAATAACAGTCAAGAGTATAACAGTGAATATAAAATCAAAGTGGTGAGAAAAAAGTACTAGTAATTTAAGAAAGTTATGAAAAAAATTTAGTAGTTCCTCATACAGAAAAAGAAATGTCATACTACAATCCCATGTGTTGCCCTATTTTTACATCATCCTAGAAAGAGCCTATACTGAAGCAATTTTAGTACTCATCTCTGAATAGATCATTAATTTGGATGGAGAATTCTTTACCTGAATTATGTGAGGCAAAGAATTAATTTCACCCTTAACTAAGTTAGATTCTCTGGTATGTATGTGAGGATGTTTTTCAGTGAAGTACAGAGTTGGTTTTTTTTTTTTTTTTTTCTCTGCTTCAAAGAGAGCCAAGAGATTGCAAACATTTTTTTTGTTTATCTGGTTGGGGATCTAACCACCGTCCTTCCATCATTTTACTCTTTGGTTAAAGTATGAAAGCTTCCCCTTTTGTTCACTTGATAACATTTCAGGCATTTCTGTGCCTTCTTATTTCAGAGATAAATTCCTTAATGCTGAGAGTTTCTTTTTAATCCCTTATTGTAAAAAGCATTTTCCCAAAAGAAGATTTTGTAATGCTTTTACTTTGTCCATAGAATTGAGTACTGTGGTTTGTCTGTCTCACGGAGCTCCTGGCTCTGTTCGCGCCCCGGATAGCTCAAGAGACAAACTGCAGTTGGAAGGGGTTTCCCCAGGTCCTTAAAGCCAGGAGATGGCCAAGAACCTTTCCCTTAGCAGGAGAGAGTGACATCCCATCGACAGCAAACGAAGGACGGCACTTGATCCGGGGGGAAACCAGGGCTTTATTCAGACTTTCTTCTGTGGTGCTGCCCCAGACCTAGCCTGGGTCAGGAGCCCCGTCCCACTGCCTGAACCAAGAGACCTGACCATATGTGGCTTTGACTTATATCCAGGGAAGGAGCTCTGAGATTGGATAAGTGAATAACCAATCAAGGATAAGGTGGGAGTGGAACAGGGTTGGATTACATTCAGGGAAAGGGACTGGGAAGAATGTGGGAGATGGGCAGGGACAAACTTCAGGATATTACATTTTCCAGGTGAACGGGGTGGGGGGGTGTATAGAACAAACCATTATAAACCCCAATATAAAAAAATGAAATACAATATAAAACCAAATAACACACAGCAACAGAATACTGTAAAACTGTTGCAAATTGTTCAATTATGGGAAACCAAAACCATTTTGGCCAGTTTTACTTATGTACTACTGTTAAGCTATGTGCTGTTTCATTACAATAATTGCATGAATTTATAATTTACCTCTACCATTTTTTTATTTATTTGAATGTAGTTGTTCTTTAAGTACAAGATAAAAAAATTGAGTCTGATCTCTACTTTCCATAGCTTTGCTTCCAAATCTGTCAAACCCTTACCTTCAGTTTTCTCCAGGATCTTTAACTATGCAAAGAGAATTATACTGAGTGTCTTTCTGGTGTCCCCATGTCCAGTGGGATGGGTGAAGCATATTGGTAAAGCCAAAGTGAAACTTAAAAATCACACAATTTTTACTGCAAATTCAGCTGAATGACTGATTATCTATTTATTTAATACATTTTAAACTTTATTAGTTGGCCTGTTAAAATACATTATCTGTCCTATAAACCTGCCCTGTTAAAATTGAAAATTATTTGGAACTAAACGGTTTCTAATTGAGTGACAAAAACCTTGGTGTATATTTTTGAAAGCTCCATTCAATATGTGTTCAAAAGCACTGTTTAGAAAGGATTTGGGGACTTGTGTTCTTATCTTTTTTGTTATTCTGTTGCTGTCCTCTGGAACACTACTTTTGAGTAAAAGTGGTTGTGGCTAATAACATTCCCAGGCTTTTTATTGCAATGTGAGCTGAAATACGAAGCAGTCAGTATCCAATACAAGAAGAGAAATGGTTTATAGAACAGAGAATTTTGGAGTTGGGCTCATGAGACAGTGTTTTAAAGATAAGTGAGCCATTTCGATTATTTTCCCAGTTTGGGTTAAAGAAAAAGCATGCTATCTGGCAATAATATTTAAGTGACTTAATGAGATTAATAATATGAAAAACTTGTTTAATTTATATAAGTATTTCATTTTTTTCTGAAAAAAAAAAAGTTTTGCAAGGAGATTTCTTATTGTGAAAATCTATATTTTATTTTCTTAGTCAGAGATTCACTCCTTGTTCAAAAAAAAATCTTGTGTTATAGATGTAGGTCTAAATTATACTTTTAAATCCTATTGTCCAGAAAAGGAGATTTTACAGCAATGGTGCATAATTTTCAAGGTCCTGTACATTGATTTTTCAGTCTTGCAATAATAGATTTTAGCCTGATATTTGAATCATCCACAAGGTGTGTATTACTGTTCCCCATTTATTTAAATGAAGGCTGTGTTTAAAAGATACTGTTCTTTGAGACTAAATGGAATGTGTTTTATTAATCTGGGACTGACTTATTTTCTGTTAACTATGTTTATGCATTCAGCAGAGGTTACTGATTCATACAGAAATAGGAACCCCTGAAATGCCAGGTACCTGCTGGCATCAGCTCTCTTTCTGACAAAGGACTGGTAAAGCACAAGTCAGGGAATAAAATGTGGAGAGCTACAGAAAATATTTTTGATTTTGAGAATCTTTTTCATCAAGAACTTAATTAAATTATGTAGAAAATATCATGTCTTCCTATCTTCTGCTTCCTTTGACAATATCACTTCTCTGAAATTTTTTTTATATATATATATATATATATATATATAAATAAGCCTGAACCAACACAACAGCCAAACCTCTACATTTAATAAGATTTTGATAAGATTATACCAAGCATCATAAAATTAAAACTCAAATGGAATTTACCCTTGAACTGTGGAGCATTACCTTGCATGCTCAGTGAAATATACATTTTTAAAGGAATAAATTTTTTTATTCCCTCCATGACGTTCTGTGATTGCTAGAACAAGATTAAGAAAACAGGAAGCTGTTCAGCAGGATTATTTGTCATTGTCCAATGTATGCTTTCCTTTGTCTTCTCTTCAGCTCAGAAGAGAGACCTGTTTGCTTCCTTATACCGCTCAAATACATAAGTACTTCAAAGACACTAATTAACGTCTCTTACTAACTTATCTATGAAGTGAGGAATGCCATCATCATCATTTAGCATATCAATAGCTGCAGAACAAAAAAATTAAGGTGAATGTAACTGTTAACATGCAATAATTTTGTGAGTCTCCCAAAGAAGAAGTCTTGTGCATCTTCCTTATATCCACAACCTCCTGGGTCTACTATGTGTGGCACAAAATAATTATTCTTCTGATATATATTTTTTGAAAAAGTAGTGTCTGAACATGTAATTAGCTATTCCTATAACTGTAAGGGAAAGACCAACTTAAATTTTATCTTTTTCAATACTTAGATGATTATAGTTTGCAATAGTAGTCCTTATTCTTTGTTTTTTGTTCTGCTACTGATACTTATTATAGGATTTTATATGTATTTCTTCAGATGCCAACAATACAGGCACTAGAACTGATATTTTTTCTTCTTCCTTCCCTTAGGCATTTCCTGGAAATACAAATTCTGACAGTGTGGTCCGGCATGATTTACAACATCCAGTTATTGCTCGCTATGTAAGGATAGTTCCTTTGGACTGGAATGGAGAGGGCCAAATTGGGTTAAGAATTGAAGTCTACGGTTGCTCCTACTGTAAGTTTTTCCATTATGATCCTGTTTTTTCTCCCCTAAATAAAAACTCGCTTTGAATTTTGTATTAAATCCAGATATCAAAGATTTTACTTTAGTTCCTGGATTGCTAGTTGTGTAACTCAGGGCTTCATGAAATATTTGTTGGAACTTTAATTCTGAGTTGATAGCTTGTTCTCTGGAAGATGCCACATTGGAATTTGCAGTAGTGCTCTGAAGTAGCTCCTTTTTGTCTTCATAGTTTCAGTCGTGGAGGGCTTTGGCTATTGTGTAAGCTTACTTGGGACATTTGAGGAAGAGATTGTATTCAAACAAATGTCATGATGGGTCTTGAGAGATAAAATGGAAACAGGATGTAATTTATCGCCTGGTACAAGAGATAAACCAATAAATAATAATTCTATCAGAATTGCTTAGCTTGTCTGAATATTGGACATGTTTTTCCGAAATATTTTGTTGAGTATTTGAATTTCTTCTGAAATCCGGGTGAGCAATGGTACAAGTGCTTCCATAGTTAAGAGCAGAACTGATAATGCTTTAAGAAATTAGTTTCTAATGCTCTTCCTTCAATCCAATCCAGCCAGTGTTTAAGTCTGAAAACCTGCAAAATTGAGTTTATTATATCCTACCTCTGTAATTTTTAGGCAGTATCTTGGATTTGTTCGTATTTTAGCTGGAAGATGTTATTCAAGATTTGTCTTTTAATAACCAGACTTTATCCTAAAGCGAGGAAGACTCAACATTGACTTAATTGGGTGTCATAAAACCTATTGGAGTCCTTTGCGATTCTGACTAGCAAAAAAAAGCTGTGATTTGAGCTGCATTTTTTAAATTTGATTAGATAGTCAAAAGACTCCATACTTTCATTCTACACCAATAGAACCATGAAGAACAGAGTTTTGATATTATTTTTCTTATTTCCATACCATGAATGTTTTAAAAATGTATATTGAATCACAGAGAATTTCCCAACAGCTGCAGGAACCTAGTTGAGAAATCAAATCAAATTTCATGTGGTATTGATACTGCTTTACTGGGGGTACACATGGTTGTTAGAAATAATGCAAAAATACAAGAGCAGGACCTGTTGCAATAATACAAAGTATAATGGTTTTAAACTAATAGGGGGTAAATTAGATCAGATATAAGGAAGACATTCACTGTAATGAGGGTGCTAGAACACTGTAACAATTTACCCACAGAGGGGATGGATACTCCATCCCCGGAAACATTTAAACTCAGGTTGGTTGCTGCTCTGAGGAAACTCATCTAGCTGAAGATGTCTCTGATTATTGCAGAGGTATTGAACTAGATGGCTTTAAAGGTTCCTTCCAACCCAAACTGTTCTATGTTTCTGTGATATCTGTTGTCTGAGGAACTGTAGGTTACACTAAAGTTAATTCTTATTCAAGGAGAATTGAGCTTCTGAAGTTTTAGGTATAACTCTGATTTAGTACATGGTTGTCAATAAAGAAGTGTTTACCATCATACCACTAAAATGTTTTATGAGCTGTTTTAAGTATACCAAACACTACAGCATGGCTAATTTTCCAGCAAAATAAATACTTGCTTCTAAGTATACCTCCTTGCTTGTACATCAAATGCAAATTCAGAGATTTGATACAAGAAACCAACATCTAGTTTACTGTCAAATATAACTCTCTTTTATAGAATAAAGTGTAGCAGAATCAAACAAGAAACCCCATGATATTTGCTGCAATATTTACACATAAAAATGGTACATTTTGATGAAATGAATAGACAAAATGCTGTAGGTAAGCAACAAGATACATTTAGAGGCTTAAAGTAAATGTGAGAAAAAATAAAACACAGCCTACTGATGAAATTATTTTAGTTGTTGGAAAATTTGTTTGTTTGCTGAACTTTTGGAGGAGAATAAAAAGCATCTGCCAAGGACACGGTGTAAGGAACCATAAAAATACTGATTAAATGTATCTTCACAGAAGATGATGGCCCAATATAATTTCATAATTTTACTGAGAGAATATTACTGTTCTGTTTGTATTAGAAATTATTTCAGTTAATCACTGGAGATTTTTTTAATGTAAGATTAAAAAATAATATATTCTGTGTTTATATGTAAAGGAACTTTTTTTTCAACAACTCTGTTACAATGCAGTGTGGTTTTTACATGCAGGAATTGGGCTGCTCCCAAAATGGTATCAGTAGAGCGCAGCAGAGCAGCTGAGAAGAAAAACTAAAAAATCACTGCGCAGAGAGGAAGGCAGCCCTTTGGTATGAATACTCTAACCAGGGAGTATTGTTTACAAATTCCCAGGTTGTCTTCAAATGAATTATTTGGAGCCAGGTGTAAATGCTGCACCTTTCCATGTAGATGTGTCCTTTGGCAGAGGCCAAGTTTTTAACCTTATGATTAGAAGTGCATATATTTGCATTTAAATATAAGCATTGCCATTAACCAGTGTGGTTTCTAGATTAATCCTGCTGTCATTTAAGGAACTAACCATTTAGATAATCACCAATTTTAAAAGCCTGATTAAAAGATAGGCTTCTAGTCAAATCTGCCCCAATTTTTGGAACTGTTACCTAAATAAAAGGCTGCCAAATATACCACATTTTTGATTTTCATTTTAGTTAAAAAATAATGTATTCTTTTATTTAAATATCTTCAGATACAAAAATCAGGTTTTCTCACATTGCACACAAAGTTTAATTGGGTAGCCATCCACAGTGACTGTATAAAACCCTTTCCATGCACATTGCTGCAACCTGGTCATTAGTCTCAGACCTTTAAGAAAAATGTTTCCTCATACTGAACTGTTTATTCAAACATCAGGCCACTAATGGCCATATTTCTGGTTCCTATTGTACATGTATGCATATGTATATAAGATACAGTTTTTCGTATAAGGAATGAAATCCATGTCCTCCCTTGCTCAGGAAATCAAGTTCAGAAAGAGGTGTGTTTTCCAGAGAGCAATTAGACTTGACTTCTGTACCCTGAAGAAGTTAATAGCATTACCAAATCTTCTTTTAGTTTTGGTTGGCTTAAAATTTAAAATCTGTTCTGTCTTATAAATTTCATCTCTGTATTTTGTGTAGATGAGATCTGTGGGGTTGTCTACTAACAGAAGAGGCCATAGAAGTGACTGAATAGAATTAGGGCTTTACAACAAGGTTCAGAATGAAATTTGTTTTGTTTCTTTTTTATAGTGGAAAACTGACCATATATTTTATATATATATATGTATTACAATTGGATAAAGAACTTGCTTAATAGCTAAATTAATGGAGAAACTGCATGAGCAAATAAGTTTGAAAAATCACAACAAATAGACTATTATATAACATAAAAATCCATTTTTTGGTCAATGGGACTTTCAGCTTTTATTTTAAAATTGTGAATTTCATAAACCATAGAGGGGGAAAGGGTCTTTACACTTGAAGTAGCACCATACATCTAAAAGCAAGTCACGAAGAAGAAAGCAGTAAAACCAAAGTCAAAATAGCCCCTGAAATCAGTTAAATGAAATCTGATGGCCGAATTTTATTTGTGCTCTTTTGGAGCTAGAGAGCAATGGCATGTGACATGGATCTTCCACCATGTTCACTTGAATGAATTTTTGAGACGGGCAGCAAAAAGACATGATATCTGGAGGCTATGAAATCTACAATATAGTACTTTTACTACTGATTCATGAAGATCATAATAAGCTCCTGCAGGATCATTGCCACATGACGAGTTCCCTTAATCTTCCTGTGGCAGATGAATGCCCACAAAAAAGGGGCAATAAGCATATTATTGCATAGGCTTTGGCTGTGCTTTTCAAGGTAACTGTATGAGGCCTTCTGGGTCATGAAAGGCTATGAGTGGAAAACACTCAATGATACCTTTACTCATAGTGGAGTTTTTATATGGCTGTACTGATTCTCTGGATCTAAACAGTACATTTATATCTTTTTGATGCAATTGCACATCTGATGGTAAGAATTTTCAAATTCCAGATGACTCACTTCTGAATTGTAGGATATACTTGATAAAAAAAGCAAATAACACTTGGAGATGGCAGAAAGCCATGCAAATATTCAATATACTCAAGGCAAATAGGTAGCAAGAACAATTATAAAGCTCTATAAATGGCTGCAAGCCAAGCTGTTTACATTCACTGACCAGCTCTATTTGCTAATACTCTGGAAGCAGTAGGACTGAACAAATGCCACATGACCTGTATTTGCAAATCTGTTATTTTTCAGATATTAGCTCTACTATATGGACTACTTTGTAAGGTGTTGCTGTTTCAGTTTTCTGATTGGTGATGATTTTTGCTTTAGTGAGGGAGGGAAAAGAAGGAAAAATAGTAACCACAGTCCTGTGGTTATTCATGAAATAATGAACATTTTTATGGTGAGCATTTATTCTAAAACAGTAAAGCGAACAAAATTTTGGTCATACAATCATGTTACAAGAACTAAAATAAGATTTGGAGGTGCTCTTAAGGGGTGAACTAAATGAATATTTGCAAGGACTGATTAGGAAGTACTGAAGTGGTAAAACCTGTGAGCTGAAAAAATCTTTTTTGTTGTTAATCTTGTCTGCCTGCGGTGACTTTGAGTAAAACACTATTTCTTTTGACAGCTAATACTGCATTTAGCTACACTTAGCTGCTAGGAAATTTACTTGTTTGAAATCTGCTTAGCTTGGTTTCGTGCTATAGACACTAACTATCCATGTCCTACTCACTGTCTCCCATGGTTGCCATACACACTTAAAAGAGAAACTTCCATATTGTCCAGAATAACCTGTTGTGTCCAAATAACAAAATAACTGTTTAAGGTAGATGAGAAACCTGTTTTATTTCCCTTTTGTTGAATCTTATCAAGTTTCATTTGTCCGGATTCAAAAGTATACTCTGGAAATTTTGTTTCACCAGCATAAAAAAAAAAAATCCAAAGTCCCTTGAAGTGTCATGATTCTTATTGAAATACCCTATGTAAAATAAAATAAAATAAAATAAAATAAAATAAAATAAAATAAAATAAAATAAAATAAAATAAATAATAATGTGTTAATAAATGTATGCATACATATTTCTGCTCTTACACTTTTGGTACATGTGTGAATATATGCTTAAATGGTGAAGGTACTTATGCAGTACAGTAATCTGCATAAAAATTCCTAGCTCTTCTTATGATATTTTAGTGCTTACAATAAACGTGCCATTAAGATTCTGGTCAGATTTTCTGTCCACCTAAGTGACGAAACTTCATAAAAATATTAACTGTCAGAAAGGAAGAATAATTTTGAAATATTCATTTTGTGAAATCATATAATATTTCTAGAAAATTTACTAACTTGCTGTAAGTGACAGCTCCTTGAATATACAGGGATTGTAATGGGGGGAAAAACAGAACTGAAAGAATCATTTAGCAGAGGCTGCTGTGAGCTGCAAAAGCTTTCCTTGTGTCAGTGGTTTGGACAGTAAAGAGTTCCGCTAAGCATCCAACTGTTTTTCCCCTTTTCTCTTAAATGTCAGCATTTCTGTCCTGGGAACTTCAATACCTATTTAGGCCTATGTGTTTGTTTTTTAGCCTTCATCTTCACAGCTCATCAGTGGCAAACATAGCTTGATATTCTCCTTCTAACATTAAAGGTGCATGGATGAATACTCATATCTGAACTATGGAGAGTGAGGGAAAAAAACTGTGATTTTTTTCTTTGCAAACTTTTAAAGATCTCTTTCAATTTGGGTTCCATTGGTAAGTTTGCTTCCTTGCTAGTGTATTTTTTCTCCTTTTTTGTCAGACAAGAGGTTTGGTTTTTTCTTAAGGTCATGAAAATGGACATCTTTTACCCTCCAGATAGTCTCAGGTCATGTTAGTCATTTAACAGTAAAGTTTTGTAATTTAACACCAAATATACCCACTGTCTTTATAAATATTCTCACTACAGATTGTTCTTCTCTATGGCCTCTCCAGGAGAGAACAGTTGTGATTGTTCCTATATACATGTTCACATATTTTGGCATGAAGAATAAATGGGAACAGGCTTCAGTCCATTTATTACTTTCAGTTGCTATCACTGACAAACATAGGCCTCTTTTGGGAGCAGATACCACTTCAATTCTAAAATAATATTTAAAAAGTTGCCTTTTGTTGTTTGGGGATTTTTAGTGCATTAAGAAATAAACTTCTAAAATTAGAAGATTCAGGCTGAAACAGAAAAAAAGTATTCCCTATTACCTTATTGTTTAATTTTAACATTTTTTTTCTAAATCAAATATTTCAGAAATATTTGACATAATGAGATTTTTAGTAAGAAAGTATTTATGTTTTATTCTTCACCTTTTATTAATCTGATACAATATGAGTTTTTTCCTCTCTCAACTTTTTGCATGCAGTAAAAAGATGAAAAATCCATTATTTTCCACCTGTAATTGTGATTAGGCTACTGGCAGATATTCTTAAGCACCACAGCTGTGATAAGTGATAAGTGTGTATTCTTTACAGGTTCATTTGTCAGCTGGCAGTGAAAGTATAATCAGTGTGTTGGCTTCAGCTGTGGTGGAGTTAATTTTCTTCACAGTAGCTAGTGAGGGGCTGTGTTTTGCATTTTTGCTGAACACAGGGTTGATAATACAAAGATGTTTTTGTTGTTGCTGCACAGAGCAACGTGAGAGACTGGGAGCAGACACAGCCAGGGCAGGTGACCCAAACTGACCAAAGGGACATTCCAGATCATATGACATCTTGTTCAATATATAAAGAGGGCAGAAGAAAGAAGAGGGGGATGTTTGAGGTGATGACAATTGTATCCTCAAGTAATCATCACATGTGATGGGGCCCTGCTCTCCTGGAGATGGCTGAACACCTGCCTGTCCATGGGAAGTGGTGATTGAATTTTTTGTTTTGTTCTGCCTGTGTATGTGGCTTTTTTTTTTTTTTTTTCTTATTAAACTATCTTTATCTCAACCCATGAGTTTTCTCCCTTTTACTCTGCCACTATTTTCCCCCATCCTGCTGGTGAGGAAGCAAGTGAACAGTTGTGTGGGGCTTGGTTACTGGCTGGGGTTAAACCATGACAATCAGTCAGAGAAAAACAAGTATATTTTGTAGCAATACATGAGCCACCACCTTGTTCAGTCCTGTTCCTAGACAGTTTTCAATTACACTTGAATATTTCCTTCAGCAGGATGCAAGTAGCTGGCTTATTTGAAAAGGTTATTTTAATTCTTTTTTGCTGTGGAATGAAGGAAAACTTTTCCCTAGTACATAAACAGACTTATGGCCAAATTTGATAAAATCTTGCAGGGTTTGATGAATGTTTTTTAAAGTAAGATCTGACAGTTGTATAAAAAAGCAGACTAAGGTTTTCTAATCGGTTTTCTAGCAACTGTCCACATACATCAGGGAAGGGATGTTCCAAACAGTGGTCCATAACCAGTTAATAGGAAGATGGAGATTTAAAACATATCCTTCAATAACCATCTGAAAACATCAAAACCAGAAGCAGAGCTGGAGTGGACTGTTTCACAAAGAATGATAGCATTTAGGTAACTCAAGTCAAAAACTTCAGTCTAATCACAATAGTCTTATCTTTAATATTTTTTTGCCTGAATGAAGGCTCATGATGGCATTATTTTCTTGCATTCTTGTAAGTAGGGATTGATCCATTTGTCCATGGGGATTTATTTACTAGAGAAATCAGGTAGTGGCGTGGGGCGGGGGGGGGGTTATGTGTGGGGTTTTGGGTTTTTTGGGGTGTGGGTTTGGTTTTGTTTGTTTGTTTGTTTTTGTTTGTTGGTTTGGTTTGGTTTTTTTTCCTCTTGAAACAAAATATTCAGCAGATTTCAAACTATAGGTCTCAGTTCCATGCCATTGATTTGGAGCCTGAAGGACATCACCAGTATTTGTTTTCTTGAATGAATAAAATATATTAAGGATGCAATTACTTCCACATCCACTTCAATTTATTCTGCTTTTTCTCAGAAGTCTGGGTGAAGATGATGTATTTTGTATTTTTTTATTTTAGGCATGTGTAATGGTTTTAATTTAATAAAACCAGGCAGAAACACCAATTAATGTAGGGGTTTTAGTATTAATATTTTTGTGGGAGGGAGAGATTAGGAGAAAAATAAACAAAGCAGGCTTAAGCTTAAAAATGAACAAAAAATAGTTTTATTAACACATACTAAAAGAATAGAAAAAAAGAAAGCTGGAAAAAAAAAATTAAACAGAATGGAACTTCAAAAACACGCTTCTTTCCTCATACAAACTATTAACCTTCTTATTGAACAACATAGAAAAACACAACTTATGGTTCTCAGTCAGTTTCACCACTTAGACATAACTACTCATTACTCTAGGAGAAGAGTCCTTCTAAGATCTTTTATGAAGATGTTTGCTATAAGATAAAATAGTCCAATGCTCTCTATTACACATTCTGCTGCCACCCAGAGTTTTCGCAGACTGTGATGTTCTATCTGCAGAGCTTCTCAGTGTATCTGGGGTATTATTTACAAATACTTCTTCTGATCTAACATTACCGTTGTCTCAAAGGGCTGAGACCTTCTTTTTGACCCAGGAGTGAGGGTTTCAAAGTTCCCAAATAAATCTCTATTACACCAGTCCTTAATTTGGATTAGAATAGCATTCTACTCAAATAATACTAAGATGCTGCAAAGAACAGTTCATTTCTTCATAATTTACCTTAGAAAAGTCCAGTTAAAAATGTCCACTTCTTCAATCCTATTCCAACATTATTAGTTCTTTCACTTCTCATCTAACTGACTTTATGCAGTGTCTGTTCCATGTACCTTCAGTTTTTCTTCTTTCTTTCTCTCAAGGATGAATTGTGCTTTAAAAGTTCTGTGTTGCTAAGAAAGGGTTAAGTGTACTCGGGCTTGCGAAGGCCACATGCATGCGCTGAGCTGCAGGGCTGAAGAAAACAATGCAAGGCCGTGCTGATAAAGGAAGCTGGTAAAGGTCCTTTTTTCCACCCCTCGGTCTCATCTAAGGCAGTCTAGCTCAAAGTTGTTATGGAGCTGCAGGCTTGCTTTCTCTGCTGCCAGCGGTGATTAAGCTGGGCCATGTTTTGGCCCCTTCTGCCGTGGTCTGAGCACATGGCCCCGCACTGCCGAACTGCAGCTGCCCCCCTCCCCTGCCAGCAAGCAAGGGAAAGGGGTTCAGCCGGCCTAAGCCTTCCCTGTGCAGGCAGCGGCCCTCACACACCCGGCCAGGCCCGGCCCTGCTGCCCGGCCGGCAATGGGGGGCCCAACCTGGGCTCCCCCCACTCTCCATGCAGGCAGCAGCTTCTGGAAGCCCAGCCGTGCCCGGCCTGTCCGCCCAGAGGGGCAGCAGAGCCCGACCCGGGCCAGGCCCGGACCCGGCCCGGACCACCTTGTAACCTCATGGCCGATCACCGGAGCAAGAGAGTGGGTGGTCCGCAGCAGATCAGTTTTAAATGTTCCTTCCAAAGTCACACTGACACTTCTCATTAGTCAACTTAGCTGTCAATATCCCAGCCTGCGTTCTGATAGGTCCTTGTCCTCTCCCCCCGCCCCCAACCCACTCCATGGTTAGGGCAGGGAAAAACATTTTACATTTCTCTATATCTAGAAAACAAAATTGTGCCAACCTATGATAGCATGGTAAGTGGAGAATTACTGTGAGTAAATTCTCATCTCCTCTCTGCCAAAAGTTAGTGTTCTCTGATTAGAAAGTGCACATATAAAAGAGTCAGCATTACTGATAGGAAAAAAAAAAATTAACTCTTCATAGTAATACTTTTATAAAGTTAAGCCTTGGTGTTTACATATAGCATATCCCTATACAGAGTTATGTTTCTAGGCAAAGTCCTGTTTCAAAGTTGGACTCTCATCTTCGTGAGCATACCTTTGGTGAGTTAGGTCACTGTGGTGCCCACTTCTCCTTGAATCGTCTCAGACAGGGAAAAAATTCAGGTTTTTCCATTTCGTAAAGGTGACATTGTGTGCCCTTTCTCTAGCGGCCAGTAAGAGTCCCCTCACCTTTCACTCACTGCTGCTATTGCCCTTCAAAAGAACGAAAGAATACAGCTGTGAGGGACTTAGAAGAGTCCAATTGCTTGACTAGTTTAGGGTTGACTAAAACTTAAAATACAGTGTTAAAGACATTATTCAAATGCCTCTTAAACACTGTAGCTCTCACCAGACTGCAGGGGATGCTTTTTAAAGCTAAACTGGAGAACTCATTGTCCTGCTCCTGGATGCATGTGAACATTGTGTTAATACTTGTGAGTATTGTCTCTGAAACAGAGTCAGAAAAATAACATTAAATCCTGTTTCCATTCGTAACCTTTGTGTTATATGTCCTTCAGAGACCACTGGCATTTCGGAAAAATACTAGCATTGTTATTTGACTCATGGTGAGCACAGGGAATGGAATAGAATGGAAAAGAACAGAAGGGAACAGAATAGAACAGAGCATAACAACACAACTGCACAGTTATGTTTTGTTATGCCCAGATTTCTGCAAGAGAAGCTACGACCCAGGTCTGAGACTCCCACCCTGGAGAACAGCGCTCTGCTGTGCAGGAGGCAAGGCTATCCGGGAAACAGGGCCAGTGTCATCACAGCTCTGGGACAAGACCAGAGCTTCCAGTTTATCCTTTGTGTTTCTCATAATGCTTTCACTGGTGAACAAATATTTTAGAAGTGCTCCTAAATTCTTAGTCCTCCCTGGAGCAGCATAAATTTCCCAACAGCACTTCTACCCTGAGACAGTGCCTTGCCAAGCCTTTCCTTACTTTCAACTTTACTGATGGTATCCCCATCCAAAGACGGAATATTTCCCTTTCTGTCCAGCCTCTCCTGTAGGTGCAACTAATTGGAGAATGAGATAAAACTACCGGCAGTGTACATCTATCCAGTCCAATAATTCTCCTTTGCTAATAGCCTGTAAGAAAATGGTCAAAAAAACCCCTTCTAAGCGTATTTCTTATACCAGTGAATTATACTAAAATAAACAAATATTTGGCTTGACTAAGCAACATCCAATGACTTTGGTTATGAGGATATCAAATGTCTCATAAGATTTCTGAGATTGTATTCTTTGCTGCATTTCTTTTAGTGTTTCTAAGGCTTTATTAAGAAGTTATTAATTCATGCAATGTGTATGGGAAAAGGTTAGCACTCTTCAGATGTAGCCTTCTTTATTAGAAGATTCGACACAACATTTTAGGCTCCATGATGCTGGAGTATTTCTGATTTTGTTCTGACTGTACAGCAAAACAGTGGACTTTTTTTTCTCTTGTATATAGTTCAAGTTGAAGTATTTTTGTGTATAGTTTCATCTGGATATTTAGATGGCTTCCTAAATTTCTCATTGAATAGAAAAGGCTTAGAGAGTTCACTTACTAAGTACCTGTTTGTACTTGGTGCGATTGAGGTGAAGAACAGTTTAAACAAAAATAGTTGTGATTTTTTAGAAATGCCACTGTGCATCAGAGATTATTAGAGCCTTTATAGTGTCTTCTCTTTTTTATAGTGCATGTAATAATAGTAAAATGGATATAGAAATGTGAGAAAAAAAAATTGGCTATCTTTTAAAGATTAGGAATTCACTGGACATTTAGAATTTGTTTATCCTTAGGGATACTTAAACACTGTAGCTCTGTTAATTGCCCTGTCCAGACCACAATGGTGGAACTGATTAATTACTGCAGGAAAACCTTAAATGTGTTTATAAGTTTACACACATCAATTTGAAATTCTGTTTTAACATTTCAAAATTGTTTAGTCAAACAATGACAAAGTACAAGCTAAAATGGCAACCATAAGCAAAGAGTAAAAATGCACATTCAAATTTGGGTGTAGTCTTTGTATTTACTTGGTGACTTGAATTCCGTGATCTACATTCATTAAAAAAAATGAAGTTATATTATGTGAACTGTAATCATATGCATGTATACCTATTTCAGGTACTTAGTCTGACCTGTTTCTAAATAAGCAGCTGTCATTCCTATACTATCTAGAAACTTAGAAAACCAAACTATTCACATAAGTGCTTAGCAATTCTGTAATTAAAAAATATATCTTTAAATAATGAAGAAATCTGTAAAAATTTTGAAAATAATGTAAGTCAATCCAAAAATGAGGGAAAAAAAATATTCTTATGCCTTCTAATTCTGTATATACTTCAGATTTTATCAGGCAGAATTTGAAAGTTTCATATGGATTACTATTTAAAAAATTAATATCTTAATAATAAATAATAAATATTAAAAATAATGAATAGTTTATGAGATAGGATCTGATCCTACACATCTTCTAGAAATTTTCTTGTATAGTAATGTTTCTATCTTTACATTTTCAGATTGAGAAGGTAATTGGAGTTTAATTATTTTAGTAGGGACACCTTCTTTATAAACTTTTTTTCTAATAGACCATATGTATTTAATTGTCCTCTTGGTCTTAAATAAATTGAAGAACTTGAGAAACTGGCTTTCTAAAGCCACAGCTATAAAAAAAATTCCTTGGAGGGTCAATAATTTCCTTACCTAAATAAAGCCCTATAAATTGATTAGGAAGAACTGCAACTTTTGTACCAAACCTTTATGCAAGACTGGCTATGCTGTTTTTGTAGTGATTTGTTTTGTCAATTAGTTTGTTTACAGTAAGTCAGACCCAGGGTATTTTGCTAAGTGGTAATGAATCAGTAAAGAGAAGCAAACTTTCAGTAAACACCCAGAGAAAGTTGTTGTTCATTTACTTCAAGGTGGGAGGGCGTTTTTGTATCTCTCATAGAGGATGTTGTCAATAGTGTGATATGAGAAAAGCCTGTTGAGCTTATGTCTTACAGTAAATGTTTTTTAATCTGAGGCAACAGTTTGAATAAACATCTTCAGTACAGCCCTTTTATTGACTGCTGTTCCAGCAGAGTCAAAAGGAACGTAGTAAATCCCATGTTTTACCTGTTTACCATTGCAACCTTTCTCTCACTGATCTAATTTTTCTCTCCCTTCTATTTTCAGTTGTTTTGTCCAAAAGTCTCTGCTATGACTTCTGTCTCATCACTTTAATTGTGTATAGTTTCCTGATTCCAGTCCTTCCTTGTCTGATTTTTCCTAAGTACAGCGTGAAAAACAAGGGAACACTCAGGACTTTTTCTGAATTTTGAATGACAGCAGAAATGCACAGGCATTTTCATATATTTACATAATGAATTTGTGTCCAGCTTGTGAGTAAAAGTTCATTGCCTGGAAGTCCTCACTTGTGGAAAAATGTTAGAGTGATTTCAGTTGAATTACTTACATAATCAGTGCTTTTGTACCTCAGTTTCCTTTGCATTCTTTCTATAATATGGATATGAGACAGTCAATAATTTTTGGAAATGTCAGGTTCTGGATATATGATAAATTTCATACTCAGTTGGCAGAGTTTCACGACATTTAAAACTCAACAAAAGACTTACATACATTTAGAAGTATGAATATTTGGATCAGCTTCATGGGGAGGTTTTTGTCATCATTAGTTCTACTGTAATTAATCTCAAGTGTTAATTGTATACAGCATTGGTTTTGGAAGAAAACTGGCAGGATAACTATCCAGGCAGAGTATGCCTCTTGTCATAGTTTTAATTTCAACCCAGGCAGAAACACCAATTAATGTAGTGGTTTCACGATCACTAAATTTTGGTCTTGGTACTTACTTTTTCTGTGGCAGAGAGACTAGGAGAAAAACAAAGCACACGGAAACATCAGAGATCAGAGCACCTGGGCAGTCCAGAATCACAAAAAACCAGGCAGGATCATAAATGCCTTCTCAGCCCACCCCTCGGTGTAAATCGGGGCGGCCTCAGCCTAAATGGTGCCCATATCTCTTACCAGAGGCCTGAGAGAGATCTCTCTCTGCTCCAGAGAAGTCTGAAGAAAGTAGCTGTTGCAAAGGAGCAACTTCTCCTTCCCCCCCTTCACCCAGGAGCCGATGGAATCCGGCCAGGCCTCAGGCCAGCTCCCCGCCAAAAGGGGGGATCAGCAGGCCCAGCTCGATGTTACCTGTCTCTCTCTGGCCAAAGGAAAGAAGAAAAAGGACCCACCTACAGGAAATCAAGAGGTTTTATATGGTACTTCCCAAAGTCATAGCCAACAATTTTCAGTGGTCAGAACAGAAGCCAATATTCCAACTAACCCTCTGATAGGTCCCTGTCTTTTCTAAAGCAATTCCCAGGTCCTGACCTGGAGAATTATTCTACATTCTTCTATAACTAAAAAACCAGACTGTACTAACTCATGGCACCACTGTAGGCCTAAACTAGGTCATAGTGCAAGTCACCCAATTTGAAAGCTGAAAAAAGGTAGTACTATGTCTTACACACTGCTGGAAATTTCTACCAATTTGAAGTAAATTTTGGAGGTAATAAAGGGGAAAGAATTCTGTTGGAAGTTTTTTCCACTGCACGCTTTTACTAAGACCTGATGGCATCTCACCAAATGCTTTTTTGTCAGTGATGATTAAATGCTTACACCATATTCAGGCATTATGTGCAGGCAAGACTTCAAATCAAACACAACTCTGACATACGAGGCTGAAATCCTTTAATTTTGCGTTATTCCTCCTTAATTCTGACTCTAGGTTTTACAGCTGTATCTTACGATAACTGCAGACACAGTGAATGAAATCTCCCTTTGTAGCACTTTATTTTCCACAGATGAAGTAGGGGAATTTGAACGATTGATCTTCTGTCATAATGCAGACATTAAATACTTGTTGTGAATAAGCCAACCTCTTCCTTTTATTAAATCCAGCTGTAGAAAAGAACTTCATCAAGATAAGCAAGCACATACCCCCAGGTTATTTCACCCAAGAGAGACTGCAAATATATTTTCCATGTACTTTGAGTTTTATTTATGTTAGTAAATGGATAAAGCGAGTATTATTCTTGTATTTGGGTGTTCAAGTTTCTATGTTTCTAATAGAATCCTTAGTTTGAGCTGAAGGAAAAATACTTTGAACAATTAAAATCCTACTGAACCTTGGAAAAGCACCTCTCCAAAATTAGAACAGGCTGAAAGTTGTTTTCCTTACCTAATAAATTCTGATAATTTGGAAAATTTTACTGCTCAGCTGTGGGAGAGAGGCCAACTAGAAATTTAACACCCATTTTTTACCTTGTTTTACTTGCATCTTAGAAGTTGAAAATACTTAGCATGACCAAGTTTCATTTGTAGAAGAATGAAAGTAAAATATCTCAACAGTTATTCTTTTTTTGTGAAATAAGAAATCTTCTTGTCTAGTTGTCACAAATTTTACAAACAGCTTTTATGCAATTTATTTTTGGATTTTCTACATTTTTCTATTGACAGTTTTAAGTCAAAGAATCAGTTTCATCAGGTTCCGCTGAAAAACATTCTGCTGCAAAATCTTCACCCATCCACACTAAATCCAGCAATAACAAAATACTTTAAAATTTGTTCCACAGTTTTTTTCAAAGAAATTTTCTTTGTTCTTACTGAGATGCCATTTCCCTTGACTTTAGTGGGAGCAATAGTCAAGCTGTAGTTGACAGCTTAACAAAAATATAGTATTTAAAATCACAAACAAAATTACTTAGGACACTTAGAGAAAATTGCAACAGTTCATTTTTTTTATAGCTTTATACATGCTTTCTCCTGCTTTGCAGAGCTCAAGAGTAGAGTTTATCCAATTCAGCTGTTTAAGAATGAATAGCAGAATATATCTTAGTTCTTTTCTTTGTAAGTGCTGTTTCAAAGGGTATCAGTCTGTTTCTCTCAGCTTTCTGGGATTACTTTTTCCTCAACTCAATTTTCTGAACTCAATAATTACTTGTCTATGCAATCAGTATTATGTGATTATGTATAACATAAACTGCATTGACTCTCAAGAAATTAACACTGGAATTTCTGTTCAGATACTATCAGAAGTGACTCATGATGAGCCTGCTGTACCTGAGGACTATTGCTGTTTTTAGAGAACTTTTGTAATATATGTGACCATAATTCTGACCTTTAGGGTCAGAATTATGCAACCAGTGGGGATATCACAGCCTCTGGGGATAAGGGAGAACTTAGAGACAAAGATGAATACCTGGTTTCAAAATAAATGTTCTTTATTCCTTCCTTTTCTGTTACAGTGTGTTAATTTGGTTTATATTATGTTTCATTTTTATATTAGATTTGTAATGTTTTCTTCCCTGTTCCCCTTGGAAACTGTATCATGTGGCTTGTCCCTGCCTCTGGGCCCGTCCCCTCTGGGAAAAAGCCCCGGGATGGGTGGGGCCAGGGTCTCTCTGGCACCGGCGTGGACGGGGAAGGAGCAAAAAGAGCTCTGGACCAAATAAAGCTATAATTTCCCCACCCCGGACAAAGAGCAGGCTCTTGCCTTTTGCCATCAATGGTTGTCTGGGTCTCTCTAAAGAACCACCACACTTTTCCCTCCAGCATACACATTAAATTCTAGGTTCTAAAAAGAATAGTGATGTGAGTCCTTCATGATCTTGTCCATCAAGTAGTCCCAATTTCTGATCTCTCCCTTCAGATCCATTGATTTTCAGTCTCCAGCTCCTTCTCTGTGTCAGACACGATATTCACTCAGCATACTGGTTTTCTGCTTAGATTTATTCCAGCCTCTTTCCTTTCAAGATTTTTCATACTTTGTGAACAGCTTTATTGTACAAAGTGACCTGGACTTCTGTTGTCTTCAAAGATTTAAAGAGTAGGCTTTTCCCAAAGTTTCTGATTTTGACAGTAAATCAGCTTTGTTTAGATGTTGTTTCATATATTTTATGTGTCTAATAAACACCTTAGTCGATATTATACTGAATTTTATAAGAAAAAGGTCACTATTAAAGTTTCTGCATCTTATTTCCCAAATTCTGGATTTATGTTTCATTTAACCAAACCTTAAAAATTTAATTAGACCTTTTTACAGATAAAAAAAAGCAACAAAGCTGATATTAATATCTGTTATTAATTTTTGACTTAACATTTTTAACATTTTAATATTTTGACTGCTAACATAACAACTCTTTTTTTTTTTTTTTTTTTTTTTTTTCCCATCATGATGGATAAAGGATGAGGTGGAGAAAGAAGCTGACATTTTCTGAGAGAAGAACATTTTGATTTTAAGCTTCACAGTAAAACAAGTTTTGATCCTTTACATCAAGGACATTACACTAATTTGAAAAGAAAAAAGTCAAATTTTATTCAATTTTGAACATTTGCAATGGTGTATTCTCTCCTTTAAAAAAAGTAGTGACAGCTTTTGTAACTACTTGTTTGTTCGGGATACGCTTAGCAACACACAAACCCCCTCAAAGCTCTGCGGGCATTTACAATCCAAAAGAAACTCTGCCCAAGTGTTTCAGAGCAGAATATGCTGAGTGGGACATTTTAGTCTGCACCTTGAAGACTACAACTTAGATCTTGTGAAAGGAGGGAAAAAAAAAAAAAAAAAAAAAAAAAAAAGAAAAAAAAAAAAAAAAAGACAGAGAGTGAGAGAGAAAGAAGTCATGACCCCTGAATAAACACACTATCAAAAATAAAGCAAAGGAATTAGTACAGTCATTGCAGTAAGACCCTTGAATCCATCTCGTAATTTGTCAATTTGCCAATAAGAAATCATTTACAATGACACATAAAGAGAAATCTGTTTTACTTGCTTAATGCTGGAAAACTTAAAATATGTAACAAAAATGTCATAATTAAAGCATACTAACAATTAGTCCAAGTTATATTGAAGCCATAGGAACCTGTGGAGCTACAAGTTTAAGATAAACAGAAGAAAACCGAGATGGCCATTTGTTATTTAGTCTCAAAACTAAATTTACAATTCACAGTATCCCAGTACCTCCTCTTGTTTCTCAAACAATGTGAGATCAAACACTTCCCAGAGAAGTACATTAGCACTGACAGTACAGGGAACCATGAATGAACTGAGAGAGGGCTGGGTTCTCATGCTGGTGTCCAGCCCTCAGTTCTTCAAAGTTTCTGGGGCTGGAAATACTCAAGCTTTGTTGCATTTCTTGCTAGTGTGTGAGAGGGACAGGTGGACCTTTCAGTTCTTGGCTGCCCTTATTTGTCATCTTCATTTCTTTCACAGTGGTAGGGACATGAGAGCATTCCTACATTCCCATTTATTTCATTGAAATTTGCATGGTATACTTATTAGAATTCTCTTCCAAAACTCCATAATGTGAAGGAGGGGTTTTGTTTTGTTTTGTTTTGGTTTGGTTTGGTTTGGTTTGGTTTGGTTTTTTTGTCATGTTGTCTAGGCCTTCCCTTCCAGCATGAAGACTAGCATACCAAGATCTAATCTTCCTGTCTTGTTACATGATGAGAAAAATAATGAAGCTATCAAAGTTTGCATACCTAATCTTAAATTTCTTAGTCTGTTTTTCCAGATTTAAAAGGAAAAAAAAAAAGCTTTTTCAAAGTTCTCTGTGCCTATAAACTTTACTGTAAGTATTGCACGTAGCTTATAGTTAACGTGGGCATTTCACACAGTTGCGTAAAGAGTTGTCAGCATTTAGGAATCAATTTTGGGAATTTTGCATTGAAAAAGTGTTCCTAAATGTTTTCAATTTTACAGCCTATATAAAAGGAGCAGGATTACTCTGACTCTCTTGGTGCTTAACTAAAAATAGTTTCTCCATATTGTTGCAATAATTAGGCAATATTTGCTTTTCGGTGTCAGATGGGTAAAAGATTAAAGGATTACCTGGGTTATGGCCTATGTATCCTAACAGGGTGCCCAGATTACAAGAAAAGCTCTTTTTTGTACGAGGCTTTACCGCAGTTGATTTGTTACCTAGAGGGATAGTTATTTACTTTGCAAGAGAAACCATCGAAGTAGGAGCAATAGTAATACAGATGCAGCTTAAGGTTCAATAAGGTTCAACAGGATTATTCTAAAACCAGCTGCACATTAATGGCATAAAAGTTTGAAATCTGTAAAGCTGCATTATGGAAGCGGTATGATATTTTCTACATCTCTGTAGCGGCCATATTCTGTGTTTTATCTGATTCATTTAAAGCTTTTTATGTAACGTTGTCCTGCTTCTCCTATCTCTTTGGTTCTTTTTTTCCACAAAATTTCATTTACCCTGAGCTGACACCAGCATTGCTTTTCATGTTACTGTACAAGCCATTGTGATAGGCTTTGACCGTGAACCCAGGAGTGACTGTCGCATACCTATTAAAATGGGATCCATTAATTACATTGTTGCCTGACTGTCAGTGTCAGCAAAACAGAAGTGCCAATGCATTAGAAGTACCTTCCAGGTGTTCGTTCTTCAAAGCCATCAGCTCTTCCTCAAGGAGGCCAAAGGATCAGTTTATCTCCTGCAAGGTCCAACATGAGTAAAACACGAAATAATGAAAATACTTCACACTTTAGAGGTGAAAATGAAACTTAAATATTGAAACTCTTAGAAATAAAAAAGTATATAAGAAGACTTCTGGTGGCTTTATATAAGCTACCACAAAGTGATAGAAGGTTAATTCTTCACCTTCCTAAGGTTTTCTTTACAGAAACATAACATAAACCAAACTAAAGTTAACACTGTGCCAATTAAGATTGTGCTGTTAGTACAGCATCACAGTGCTCCTAAAAAGAAGTATTTAAAACTATACCTTTTTTTCTTGAACCATTTGGAGGTTCTGTTTCTTTGTGTCTGAGTGTTGTTTGCACTTCATTCAGTATTCCTATCAGTTGGTTTTCATTTTGGATGAATCATAATTTCATGACACAAAGTTAAATTTGGAGCGACTTTATTCTGTTTTCTGGATTTTGCATCTGTGTATCTAATAATATTCCTTATGTTTTTCTATATTTCTACTCAGGAGCTATGAATTTAATGAATGAAGAGAGTTTGTTTAGCATTTCTTAGAAAATCAAAGCTCCCATTAACTTGCCCTACAGAAAGACAGAGACTAGAATTCATAATGGAATTATTTTCTTTCACGGGAGGCATTGTTGGCAGAAATTCCGTAGTGTTTTGGATAACCTGAAGAGTCTTTGGTCCCTTTACATCTATTTACTGCAGTTTGCTTATAATAATAATTAAACATTTACTGCCTGACCACAATGTTCAGCCCTTCCCCTGGATGAAGGAATTCAGCATTCCTCTGAAATGTTTCAGAGAAGTAAAACAGTTCCATGTATTTTATTACACTTCCTTGGTATTTTTCTTACTTTTTGTCATAGTTTTAATTTCCAAACCAGGTGGAAACACCTATTAATGTAGTGGTTTCACGTTCACTAAATTTTGGTCTTGGTACTTACTTTTTCTGTGGCAGAGAGACTAGGAGAAAAACAAAGCAGGCTCAACCTTAAAATTAACAAATAGGTTTATTAACATACACTAAAAGAATAGGAAAAAGAAAGTTGGGAAAAAAAACCTAAAACAGAATGAAACTTCAAAAACACTCTTCCCTCCCCTTACAAACTGTTCACTTTCTTAAAAAACAACATAGAGACAAAACTTGTACTTTTCAGTAAGTTTCACTATCTGACAATAGTCTTTCATCAATTCATTAGGGGAAGAGTCTCTTAGAGTCATGGATCCCACTGACAACTGAGAACAGTTCTCTTGTGGGTTTTAAACTGTCACAAAAACAGCCGCCTGGAGAAACCTGCCTTTGTGACCCTCCCAGGAGCAGGTTCCCAAGCTGCCTATGGGTCATGGGTCTTAGACTTTTGCATACTGGGGTGTCACCTTTTAAAGATGAATAACTCCAAAGCAAAGGATTCTTCATTTTAAGGTACAGAGATATCTTCTCACTTCTTCACTGGCGCAGGGGGCTTCTCATCTTTATCTCTGTTCAAGCATCTTATAGGATATTACTTAGTCCATCACAAACTCCTTTGCTCAAATCCACACACAAATTAAAACAATCATCTCCCCAAATGCATATCTTTCCCATGATTTAAAGGAATGATCTCAATATAGAGTTCATTTCCATGGTTCAAGTGAGAATAGAACAACCAAGTCTTCAACTCTCTGTCTCAACAGTCTTTTCACTCTTGCTCTACTGACTTCATGCTGTTTTTTTCTTTATGTTCACTCTGTCCTTTCTTACTCTCTCAGAGAAGGGTTAAGCTCTGGAAGCTTCATGTTGCTAAGAAAGAGTTAAATCTGCCCGGAGTCTTTGTCTCTCCCTCTGTAGCTCATGGTATTAGATGTTCACGGCTGCACTGGTGAGGGAGGAAGAACTCACACAGAAACATCAGCGATCAGAGCACGCGGGCAGTCCAGAATCACAAAAAAACCCCAGGCAGGATCATAAATGCCTTCTCAGCCCACCCCTCTGTGTAAATTGGGGTGGCCTCAGCCTAAATGGTGCCCATAACTCTTATCAGGGGCCTGGCAGAGATCTCTCCCTGCTCCAGAGAAGTTTAGAGAAAGCAGTTGTTGTAAAACAGCAACCTCTCCTTCTCGCCCTTCACCCGGGAGCCGATGGAATCCGGCCAGGCCTCAGGCCAGATCCCCCAGAAGAGGGGATCAGCAGGCCCAGCTTGATGTTACCTGTCTCTCTCTGGCCAAAGGAAAGAAGGAAAAGGACCCACCTACAGGAAATTCACAGGTACTTCCCAAAGTCGTAGCCAACAATTTTCAGTGGTCAGAACAGAAGCCAATATTCCAACTAACTCTCTGATAGGTCCCTGTCTTTTCTAAAGCAATTCCCAGGTCCTGACCTGGAGAATTATTATACATTCTTCTATAACTAAAAAACCAAACTGTACTAACCCATGACACTTTTCTAGTGCAATTTTTCAGTGCAATCAGAATTTTTAAAGTATTATACTGGTGATGTAGGTAGCTAAACAAAAGCAGCATAAAAATGCCTAATAATGTTGAGAACAGCAACATTTAGGCAATTAACAACTGTATTCTCTGAAAAATCCAAGTAGTTTCAAGCATAGCTAGCAAAATGTTACTAAACCAGATCAAAATTCCCATCCTGTACTTTTTTCTTGTCTCCAGGCTGTACAGAATTAGTAATTAATCTCTGCTATGGAATAATGATGCAGAAAAACATTCTGATCCCTCTAGAGGAATTTTCTCAGATTTTGTGTTTATTTTACAAAAATGATTTGGTTTTTCAGAATACCTTTTTATTGAATATGGCTTTAAGGGAATGTTCTGTTTACAATCTAGAGTGGGGGGGTTTTTGTGTGGTTATCCTAGAACATTTCATTTTAACCCTCAGATTTTGAAAAACACTCAAATTGTATAAAACTTTTTAATAATTTTCTAATTAGTCAGTCAGATGCAGATTCCACTAGACTCAAATGCAATGCTGTGCTTAGCTGAAACAGTAGCATAGTCTATAGATAATTATCTTAAAAATGTATGGCATTAAGTAGGAAAACATGGTCATTTAAGTATTGTATCTTATACCTTTGTTCTGAACAAATGCATGAGCTTCCTCAGCAGGATCCATGAGCTTCTGAGGGCTTCTGTTATTTATGTAGCAAAATAAGTCACATTCACATTTGAAATGCAAATGTATTCTTGTTAGCATTTGGTAAAAAGGTCATAGTTGCCCATAGCTTCATATATGGAAGGAGTATTTTTCACAGAATGAATGATAATCATTTTTATTAGATATGTACATACTTATATTAGATTTACATCATAGCTACTGTCTATAAAATTCTGGCAAATTGTATTGAAGGGAACAGAGCTCCCAGGGTCCCTGTGCTTCTGGTGTTTAGCAAGGGAGCTGTAAACAGCACAGCAAAGGACAACAACAAAGTTTCTGTGCTCCCTATTATCACAAAATCCAGGCAAATGTTCCCTGCTTTAAAAACACTGTGAAGTTTACCAGGTGCCTACACACACAAAAGGTGAATGAGCATTTACAAACCCTTGAAATGTTTCAAAAGTAGAACTTAAAGTTTGAGTGTGTTGTCATATTATTATGTATTGTGTAATGAAAATGATCTGGTTTTAAAATATTCATTTTTGGTTTTATGAATGAAGTATAAAAGCATAAAGAAATTCTGATAATATTCAGAGGTTTTTTTTTTCCTTGCAATCAGTACTAATGTATTAGAAAACATTGGCTTGCCATTTATTGTGATTGCTCCGAATGAAAGAGAAATATTTAAAAAGTCAAAAAAATAACATATTGTAGTTCAACAGGCATGAGATATTTGGTGTTTACCTTTGTTGTAAGAATAACATTATCCTTCAACTGTGTGCACTGTGTAATCAGAAATCAAAAAAGCCTATTTATACAAAGGATTTCTTCTTTTCTAGCAGCTCAGTAGCAGCCATATCAGAGATATGAGATTTTTTATGGTATGTCCTTTAATAATAGCAACATCCACACTCTTAAGATATTTTGTTTCTGAAACACCAGTGTAGTCATTTGGAAACTGTCCAAAAGTAATATGGATTTTACGAAGAAAATGAAACTATATACATCTGATGCAGGAAAGCATGTAAGAACTGAGGTACTCATGGGAAAATTGCACTATTAGCTTATGTCAGAAAACACTTGTCAGTTTAATCTGTTTGTGGCTATGCTGAAACAGAGACATGGAGAACAGCTGAACAGGGTGGGCTTTGTCCTTCTGATAGAGGAACTTAGGCACACAGTTAAACTCTCCTTTGGGAAAAGGCCATGAGAGGCGGCCTTCTGCAAGAACCTGAAAGGAGCTTGTAGCAAGGTGGGGACTGGTCTCTTCAAATAACAGTGATAGGCTAAGAGGAAATTGCCTCAGGGGAGGTTTAGATCAGATATTAGGAGAAATTTCTTCACCAAGAGGGTTACAGAGCACTGCAACAGGCCACCCAGGGAAGTGTTTGATTTATCATCACTTGAGAGTTTTAAAAGACCTGCATTTGTAGTGATTAGGGACATGGTTTAGTGGTGAAGATGGCAGTGTTAGGACTGAACCCAATAACCTTAGAGGTCATTTCCATCCTAAATGAATTTATGATGATTCTATGATTTAAAAAGCATAATATTTTAAGAATGTATATGTCTCTTTGCATCCATATAGCAAACACACCCCAAAAAACTTACTTTCACTGGTACCTGAGTGGTGGGTGCACCTAATCTGCCTTTTTCTGACTTCCCCCTTCTGCAAGAAGAGGAGAAAAATGTAAGGACTGTGAAAACATTAGTGTACTGAGTTCATGACAGCTTAATAAAATAAGAAAATCTGCACATAAAAACATAGCAAAAAGAGGAATTAATTCACTATTTCCCATCAGTGGGAAGATGTCCAGCCTAGGAAACTGGGCTTAGTATGCCTAATGGTTACTTGAGAAGACAGATGCCATAACCACAGATTTCTACCCCTTCTATGTCCTTTCTCTGGGCTGTCATTGCTGAGCATGATGTCATTTGTAATGGAATATCCCTCTGTTAGGGCTACATCCCCTCCCAACCCTTTATCTGCCCCCAACCCACTGACATTTGGGGGTGACAAGTATGTGGAGACAGACTCAAGTGAAAATTTTGGAAGATTTCAAAGATGCAGGTTCTTCTTTCTGTCTGATTTTTCTTAGTCTGTTACTGATATTCACCCTGAACAGATAATCAATAATGTAATCAATGTAGTATGTTAATCTAGTACTATGATGGACTTATCTATGATACCAGTACATAAGCATTGTGAGTCAGAATATATTTATAATGCACTTATTATTTTGCAGCCTAATAGTATAGCTTATTCTAATAATAAATTTCTTGTTTTTCAGTCATCTGCTTTGAATGGATTTATAAGTTAGAATTCTTTTCCCTGCTGTCAGAACATATTTGTATAACACTGCAGAGTACATGCTGGTTTGTGAATCTCACAGCATCAGAATACTCTGTGAACCTAAATGCAAGTATCCTGATAAGACTTTTGTTTTTAATTATTTGAGGAGTCAACAATTTCAATAAATAATTTAGCAATGTCATAAAATAAAATATTTCAGCCAAGAGTCATTTCACTTGCATGTTACAATTTTTCTGAAATATTATTCTAGGGCCTCCAGTCTTTATGCATTCATTTCCAAAACGTACTCAAGAGATAATAATCTGTACTATTTTGATACAAAATTTTAAAATGCATAAATGGATACAAAGTTTAGCTTTGTAAGGATAGAGAATGCTGAGGAATTATAGAGGGACTCAAATCATCCTTTCAGTGGTGGGTTTTGGAACAAATAAAGACGTGTTCAACAATTTGAGACAGCTTTGCTTCTGTTTGTGGAAGGCCTCATTGTCTTCTGTCTCTGATTCTAAGGTGTATCCTAATGTACATATCAAATTTCCATAGAATGGGTTTGCACAAAGAAGGGATGGTGTAGATATGTGTGAGAATAAGTGGGAAAGGAGAATTATACCTCAGTCCTGAGATGTGGCTAAAGTCTGGGCAAAATGCTGGCACACAGGATAATTTTCTCTCATTCTTTGGAGCTTTTCTGGCAACCTGAACCTGCTTCCCACTAGAAAGCATCTGGGATGTGCCAACATCCCGTATATCAGCCTTACTGAGCTCCTGCCTACTAAAATGACATTTAGAATTGGACCAATATCTCAAGGCATTCATGCAGTGCTGAAATTGTAATTGTGATTGGAATGGGCCAGGAAAAATTCACCTGCTCTGAGAAATTTTGTAGATTCTGGCAAAACCTATAGCTGCCAGTGAATGCAAGTAAATGTAAAATTTGGAAGTTTTAGCATAGTTCACTACATGAATAATTTTTTAGGTAGGACAAGTGATTTCTTCCTAGAACAGCAACTTCCATGTAATATCTATGGAGAAGTTATTCCAGGGCAATATTTATAGGATAGCCATAAATAGGATAACTGTCTTAGGCAAAATGAAGGAGGTGTGCAGAATAATATCAGAAGTTTTTCTGTTTCTGTAAGTGTGCTACACCCAAGGTGAGCCTGTCTCTGTAATAATCACATCAGACTGAAAAGTACATCATTTTCTTCTTGAATCTGAGGCAAGGTGATTTGAGGTTTGGAGGCATTTTGTTGCTTATTGAAGGAGTTGATGAGATCATTGTCTTTGATAGCAATATTTATTTTAGACTAAGCTAAACTGTTAATAACAATTCTTGGAATTATTTGCATCAGAGTACTTAGGGATACATCTACAAGGCACACAGATGTCTAGAGATTTTTTTTTTTTAATCAATCTTATAGATGGGAGCATCTCTCCATAATTATGAAAGCCCTTCTAGCTGTCATTCTGGATCTTGAGGGTTTGCAGTACTATTAAAAATCTGGTCTTCAAATTAGGAATAAAAAGATACGTCTCCCCCCAGACTGCTGCTATTTAGAACAACCTAGAACAAAATATTTTTTTTCCAGGCTTCAGAAACCTTACATATCAGATGTCTTGAAAAGACACTTTTATCTTTTGAATTCGTATTATGTTTTAAATATTTTTCCATAATAAGCTACATGCCACCCATGAAGATAGAAATTATGCGCAGTAAAGCACATAATTTGCAGTTATGCAAGAAGCACTTTTGTTTCTCTAATCAGAAAAAGGTGTGAGATTAGTTGCAGCTGATTTTACTAGCCACATTTTATAAGAGTTAAGATTCAAAATAAAGTGTTCAATATGTAAGAACAAAATAAATAACCAAAATAAATTAAGTTTTTTCTTTCTTTCTATGAAGTCAGCTAGCATATGTGGTATAATAATTTGGATTTTACAAAGGGGTGGGAATTACTTTCATTTTTTAAACCTTCCCATTATTTTGCCTTAAACTTTTTAATGTTTTTTATCAAAAAAGTGTGCTTCAGTTCAGAACTAAGTCTGTAATTTAAAAGATATTCAGCCTTAAAAAAAAAAAAAAAAAAGCTCTCTTAGTACGCAGGAGTGAGCAAAAATAACTTTCAGAGAAAAAAATACATAGAGTTTATTAGCATATTCCAGAAGTATAAGCTACTGAAAATCCAACAAGACTGTGGTGCCAGCTGCCTGCTATCTTATTTTTCCCTTCAAACTATTAGAAATTTGATCTAATTGATTAACTAAATCTGTAAGAATGCTTAAAATAATATATAATCACCCATGACAACTGTTTGTAGTTTTTATACTACTGGCAATAAAGATTCAATGCAATGGTGAAAATGTATTTTAGGCCATGTTCTGGAATCTTCAGTATTATTATTTTGTGCATGAAATAGAATCTGTTTAAGATAGAAGAAAAGCCAGCTCTGAGTGATGAAGAATAAAGAAGTATCATGAAAAACTTTCGTTTCCAGTTAGTCAAAATGTACTAATGCCCTATTTCCCAGCTCAGCATGATAATGTATCCTCTGACATATGGAATGCTTTAGGAAGTCCAAAGACTTATACCACAACGTATCAAGTGCTAATACAAGAATACTGCATTTTGTTGATCCTGTTTAATTTTTGTTCTTGTCATATTTAAAGTGTTTATGAATTTTAATGAAAAAAGTAAGATATCTCTAAGTTTTGGACATTTCATAGCTTTGGATGTCAAAAGGGACCTCTAGATAATATTTTTTCCTTCACAAGAATTCCTTCATAAGAATATTAGCAAAGGTTCAAAGCTGTTATTTGTGATATATGCAACAGCTTACAAGAAGAATCAGACTAAATCATAGTCACTTGCACTATGTAAAAATAGTACAAATAGGTTTATTTCAGCTTAAAAGAATAAAACCTTTATTTTTAATATCCATATATAGAAAGTAAAATAATGTGCTCAGATGTGTCCTTTGAATCTTCTGGTTAGTACAGCACAAATTTTGCTGGTCATAGTAAATTAATTCTCAGTAATTTCCAGGTTAATATAAACTGCTTTCAGAGAAATTGCCTATCGAGTCCTGAAAGTTGTGAGCACTGCTGATCAGTGGGCTCTTAATTTATTTGCCACAACCACGAGCCTTTCAACTTTCTTGGTCCCTGGGAGGCAGCAGGTAAAAGGACAACCAGAAAAACGATTGCTAAATTCTGAAGATGAGAAGCTTGGCTTGGTCAGTGCCTTTCATGTTTCTTTTTCATATTTGTATAATGTTGTGAGGAAATACAAGACTTATGACTTCAGTTCTTGTGAGTACATGCACCCTGCTGAAGTGTCTCTTCGAAGTGTCATTTTTGTACGACCTCACAAAAGTTATAAATTAACGTTAAGGCACTTCACTGTGAAATGCAAACACATGAAAAGAGCCTTGTTAGTAAAAATGAGGAAGAAGCAGGGAAAGAAAAAGAAGGAACATGGCAGAGACAGAGAAGAGAAGCAGCTCACTTGCAGGAATAAGAATTATTTACTGGAAACAAAACACATCCTTCTTGAAAAAAGTCTGATAAGGTTCTGGGCATGGGTGGAAGAAGATGAGACACTAACAAATGCATGAACATCACACGTAAGTAATTCTAGCAATAAATATTTCTGAGCCTCCCACCAGCCTTCCCCTCCTGCACTTCTGTGTAATTTCACTGACTTATCTCTGCAGTAAAAAAAATCTAATTGGATTGCAAAGAGTAGCACATTAATTAACAGATAAACTAACAGTATTAAACAGCAATAGTCTAGAAGCTGACTCTAGTCTTCCTAATTAGGCACCTCTCTCAGCATGAAGTAGGAAAAGCAACTAACACAACAATATAACTTAAAGGGCAAGAGGGCCCATTATGCTGGTAGACAGTGAAGAAAAAAAGGGACAGAAGAAAAAAACCCCTGAACATTACTTATGCTTAGTGATCTATAAATGTTCCATGAGTTGCTCTGAGATCATGACAGATTTATATTCTGCATATTTGACAATTGCTAAAGTCATCCCTTTTTCTTAGGAAAAGCATCTCAAAGAGTCAGATAGCAGGGTTCAAAATGTTGTCTTTGTGTTGTTTTAACTGAGATGAGAGCTGTGTAAATGTTTATTTAGGCATTTAGATAATATGTTTCTTCCTATTCACTTTGTAGAACAGAGCTGGACTTGGTAGAATAAAAGTCTCTTTTTATTTCAATGTATTTCAGCTTTCTCTTTCAAGTTGTGTATTTATTTTATATTATTTTACTGTTTCACTTTTGTGTTTTACTGCTTAAAGTTCAGTGAAAAAAGGATTGTGCCTGAGACCTTTTCTGTACATGAAGGACATTGACTAGCTGAGAAATGCTCATAAAGCTCAGAGGTTTTTGCCATTAATAGCTCAGGCAATGAGGAGCTAATATTGCAAATATTAACTCAAAAGCTGGGTACTACACTTTCACACATCCCTTGAGAAAAAAACAGACTATAGAACTGACCTGTACAGCATGCTCTGAAGATACGTGGCACATCTAGAAGAAGCAAAAGGAAATCTCTTTTCCCTCACTGAGATTAAAAAAGAACCTGGAAAATCCTGTCTTCATTTTAAATTTAATTTAATTTATCTTGCAGCTTTTACACTATGAACCAACTCTAAATCTGTTGCCAAATCAGTGTATACAAAGCCTGTATACAGAAAGATAGATAATTTGGACAATACTGTCTGTGGTAAATGACACAATATATTTGTTGTCTCTCTGTGAAGGTATATTTAAATATCAGTATTGTTAAGTGGTTTATTTCATCTGGTAAGAAGAAATGCAGCGCTGTTCCTTAAAAGAATAGAAGACTGAATAAAACTGCCTCATAGGAGCTGGAGACTAAGAATTGTTTATGGTGAAGCTATTTTGCACTAAACAAACAAAATTTGCTGTAACATGGATACTATGATAGGATATCAGCAGATGTTCTTGAAAGTACTGCTGTTGCTGAGTGATCAACTCTAAAATTCAAAGCAATACTGATGCTACTTAAGCTGAAATAGCTTTGGTAGTGAGGGGATTTTCTTGTAATAATTCTTCAGTGTAGACAACGTCATCAAAGCAGTTTAAGCACCTTTAAATAAAAAGAGTGTACAGTCCATTTGATCTCGCCTTGGCTTTAATTACATCTGCCTGCACAGCAGTGCCCTAAAGGATCAAGGATGTCCAGAAGAAAACAATTCTAAGGATTCAAAAAGTTACTACGAGAAGGACCCATCCTTATTAAAATAAATTAGTGGAAAGGATTTGGATTGAGGTTTTTTGATTGCTGTTGGTTTTGCTTGTTTTAACTCTTACCACATTTTTCTTTAAAAAGAAAATGTGAAAATATATTTACATAAATTGGTTAGAAAATTCAGTGAAGAATTTTTTTTAGGGAGAGTAGAAAAAAGAGTAAGAATTAAAAGTCAATAAGAACTGGGGGCCTAACTTTTTGTAAGTTTATAATTTTCAGTATAGCTAGAGATTTTTTTTTTCCCAAAGCCACCGGGTAGTGGAGAGACACCTTATGGCTGTAAAATAGAGTTCAAATAGTATTGAAAAGCTCTTATGGGCCAAGGTGTTTCTCTACAGTGTCTTCTTCCTACTCTTGAAGTAACTGGAAGATTGCTCTGGACTGAAAGTATAGTCCTTTGAAGAAAATTCACTCCCCAGAACTGTCCCAACAGGAGCTTGGTGTCTGCAAGGCTGAGCAGAAAAAAATTTTGGTTGAGTTCCACATGATGTGATATCTCAGGTTCAGCAGCAATAGCAGTCATTTGCAAACTCTAATTAACTTGGACTGGCAGTGTGTCTGAGAGTTTTTCTGCAAAATTCTTTCCTCATTATCATATGCATCTTGCAAAATCCTTAAAGCATCCTGAAAATAATAAACAAAAAAGCCTGCATATATTTTACCTTTTCATTCTCTTTGTGCTTATTGCTTTTTGCAAGTAAGCTAGACTTTCCACTGAAGCTCAGTTGTGTGGAGAGGGAAATATTGTTTTCATACAACAATAAGAGTAGTGTCTGATTTCTCTGGGAGCTCACAGTCATTCATCAAAAAAAGAAAAAAAAAAAAAAATCCATATTTCATTCCAAAATGAAAGCTATCAATATAAACAGTTTTATGTGCTTATTTTTTCTCTTCCCCCAAAAAATCAGGGTTTCTTCCTGAGCAGTTCTAGGATATGTAGTTTGGGTGTCTTCTCTCCTTGGGATTTGATTTCTAATCAGATACGTCTCTTATAAAGCACTAGGGACAGTCTTTCTGTCATTTAATGCAGTGGCTCAGGCAAACACAGTAACAGAGAAGGAAACACAATCCTGGCAAAGAACCCCAAAGACTGAAAAAAGAAAAAAATTAAGCAGTACTGTACAGACTATATCTGCTAGAAGGCACTGAATTGACGCTTTTCAACAAAGTTTAGAAATTATAAGAAGTATTATTCTAATCATTCTCCACAGCCTGATAATGTGCACCAGTCTACTCAGTTTCAAGCTACCAGTGATACAGAGCTACTTACCTAAAGCAATAATGTTGGACCAGAATAGTTCCATATTTACCAAGATGCAAACACAGACACGTACATCTACACCTAGACAGCATTGCATGTAAAATATTCATTGTTCATGAATACAATGTATATTATTTTTTGGCACTGTTTGAGTATGTGTGCTTGTTTGACTCGAAAATGAAAATTAAAAGGAAGATACAGATTGTATAAAAATGCCCTTATTACTCATCAGAGCAATACTTTATTACTCATCAGAGCAAGTAGCTTCTAGGTTTTGTTAGGAAAACTAGTGTTGAAGTAGCTCTCTTTCTCCCATGGAGCCCGTGCTCCGTTTTTGCCTCAGCTAGCTCAAGAGAGAATCCACACCGGAAGGAACTTTCCCTTCAGGGCCTTAAAGATCCCAGAAGCTGCAAACCTTTTTCTTTAGAGAGAGCAGGTCAATGGCAAAAGGAAAGATTCTGCCCTTGGTCTGTGGGGAATCAAGGCTTTATTCAGTCTCTGCTCCTGCTCACGCAAGGTCAGGAGCCCAGTCCAGTTCCCATCCCTGTCCTGGTCCCAAGAGCTAGAGAGATTTTTCCACCTGGTCCCATGACTTTTACGCAGGGGGAAGGGGCTAGAGGCAGGGACAAGCCACTACCCAATCAGGGATAAGGTGGGAGGGGAACAGAGTTGGATTACATTCCAGTGTGGAGGATGGGCAGGGAAAAGGAGCAGAGAGGCACCTTGTGATACATTTTCCAAGGGAACAGGGCGGTACAGAAGAAACCATTACAAAACCCAATACAAAAATGAAATACAATATAAACCCAAATAATGCACTACAACATAGTGTGAGTCATTTGTTATAAGAGCAGAATTCCTAATCAGTAAGGATTTTTTTTCTCCTTATTTGTAATTATGTATAAATGATAGCTCATCTTCACTTGCTACACATTTTTTTCCTCCTTATTTGTAATTATGTATAAATGATAGCTCATCTTCACTTGCTACACATTAAATATTTTATGCCTTTCTTGTATCTACAGCACGACCTTGATGTTAAATTTTCAATTAGCAATTCTTACATTTTGATTAAACCCCCCCAGAAATTAATGGGCTGTAATCTATAAGTAAAAATTAAAGGCTAAAAATAATTTTGATACTTATGTAGAAGTTAAGGGTATGGTTTTTTGAGAAAATACTTAAACTTAGTGGCTTGTTAACAGAATTTGTAATTTTTTTAAATTAAATTTTCTTATTGAAGTCAAATAGTAAACAATGAGTTTGTTCAAGTCTATGATTTCATAAGCAGGAAATAGCAGTGGACATAGTCCAGGAGGGTGTTTTGTGGGTATTTTTTGTTTTTTGATTTTTTTTAATATGCATGAGTCCTCCATTGACTTGTAAAATGGCTTTTTGTAATGAGTTGTATTTATTATTAAAACATCTTCTTGGATAACAGTAGTTAGTCAGCAGTTCTCAAATTGATGTAAATGCATGGGAATCCAATTACATTTTTAAATATTTATATAAAAATGGCTTATTTTTTGTCCCATTTATTTCTGACATAGAATCAGATTATTCTCCTGATGCTTTTGAACATCAAAGGCACGTTTCCGTAAGTACTTATGTGTCAACCCCGTAACCGCTATTTCAGAATTTATTTTCCCTCATCAAAAGTAAAAAAAGTGAAATGTATGTTTAGATTTTCTTTCCTGAAAAGAGAATTGAAGCACAGCATAGGAGTTAGTCAGTTGTCATTGTTAAAAAGGTGGAAGCCTAATCCTCCACTGGTATAAGTGCTGAAAAATATGGTTGCTGATAGAACAGCTTTAGAAAGTCAGGAGTCCAGAAAGTGACTTCAGATGATCTGCTGGATCAGCAATGCTTTCACCAGGGAAAATGTTGGGACAACAGGAACAGCACTGACTGCACAACAAGCTATTGCATGCACAAACTAAACATGAATTGTCAGGTCAATAACCTCTTCATGGATTTCTTCTACTGAAGGCATATATTTTAAAATACACTGACAATAGTATCTGCATTTATATTGGCATTGATTTTTTTGTTTTAGGATGCAGCCACATGGACAGAAAGAGTTCACAAAAGCTTCTCCGTCCATCACTTGTTACCTTAATTAGAATTTTTCTGTTTTGATGAAGTCTTCTCCCATATCTGTAAAGTTTTTCTCCCATATTCCTGTAACAATAACTTCTTAAGCCCAAAAGGAAACAATTTTCCTTTACAAACAAAATCCATGTGTGGATATATATAATCCAAGATGTGGCTATCATGTTACAAATTATTTTGTATTCCAGTGTAGTGAGCCAAGACCATGTCTGCTACGTGCTTTACTTATTTGATTTGTTCTAAACAATGTTGTCTGGATAAAGGGTGAAAAATAACTTTCAAAAGCAGATTCATCACAGCCAAATCTGTAGGGAAAATTTCTCTGAATGCCTTGTTCCAGCATAAGGAAGAACACTTTAAAAAATGGAATGTGGTCGTTTTAAGCAAGAAAATTTACTTCTCCACATCTAAGTTTTAAGAAAGCATTTTCCCCTTTTATTCATGTGTAGCATTCATTGCTTCATGATTCAATAGCAGCATTTTATGAAGCTGGAGCGACTTGTCTATACACACTTGGATGCATTTCTTACCTACTTGGAATAATCTTGAGTGTTATCCTCCCTTTCCTAATTAAACATAACCAATTATAGCCTAAGTAGGGGCTATGAAATGTCATCCATTTTATGAATATGCATATTTGCTGTAGTGACAGTCACTAACATATAGAGCTGATTGAATTATTTTTAAGAATCAGATACAGATACAAAATTACTGTTGAAAAATAATTTCATTAATTACATCATCTTAAAAAATCTTGCATAATGTGAAGACTGAGAGAAAATGGGTTTTTTTAAATAATTTGCAAACATAGTTTGGCTGCCTCTAATAACAGATAAATGGTCCCAAAAAGAAAAATGTTCCCAACTGAAAGAAAAGCTACATGTATGTTCTTATGCCCTTTATTTTTGGGGAAAAAAAAAATAGATTTTGACAGGTTTTGGTGATTTTTTTTTTCTTGGAGATGCAGTCTTATGATAATTTGAGTCTTCCAGACACTTCAAACTGATTAATCAAAAATGCCATTTCCTTTCCTTACTTAATCTGACTCTTCTATTAAGCAAAAAGGTTTAAGTTTTATTTCTCTGTCAGGAGCCTGTAAATTTAGAGACAAACATTAGTAAAATCTTTGAAGAAATGAAGCAATAGTTTTAGATTTCAGTACCAATAGTTACTGTAGGGCTTGAAAACTTAAATGAAATTAACCCCTTAGTTCAGAAAAAGCAAATCAGTCGTCTTGCATAAAGAACTGAAATTACAAGAGTAATGTACTTTGTGATTGTAAGCATTGAACCTGCTACATTTTAATCTGTGTTAACTGGATGTAAACAGGTCCCTTACAGTCTTCCTGAGAAGAAGTGCTTATCTTTATTATTTTAGCTTTTAGTGATGGAGAATAATCCAAAGTTCAGGAAAGAGAGTTGCTAACACTGGCTGAGCCGGGAAACCTGAAATGCATGGTACAATTCCTAGGAAGGAACAGCCAGTCACATAGCTGAGACACCAGGAGCAAACTCCTGCTGGAGACACTGTTCTGGCAAGGGGAGAATTTGAAAGTCTTAAGCTCTGCAGCACCAGAAACTCTTGAACCATAAACCCTGCTAGAAGTTACAGATAAGTCAGGTCTGGCTGTAGGGAGGGAGACACAATATATCACTGACCTTGGAAAGTGGAGCCTGATAAACATAAGGAAAATCACTTGCCGATAAAGCAAATCTTCTGTTTCCTTGTTCAGTTAAGGAAAAAAGGTGAAAACCCAGTTAACTGAAACTCAGTTCTTCTGGCAGAATTAAATGTACAAATAAACTCTGGGCATGTGGGTTGTAGTAGGTGAAATCTAGAGATTCCTTTGAAGCTTCATGATTTTGTGGCTACCTGATCTACTTCTTGTCGTGGAGAACATTTTTCAACAAAAATGATTTCTCCTTCTCAGGGAAGTAGCTCACTTTATATGTGTGATATAATGCAAGTTAAGCATTTCAAATTGCTCTATATTGAATCCTTCTGGGATTTTCTTTCCCAGAGTGTAAGCAGTGTTGCAAGTGATGCTGATGCAGTACCATCAATCCCCACATTTTTGCTAATGTTTTTCAAATACAGCACTCATTCACTTAAAATCGGTTACTGTGTGCCCTTTTACCGTAGCACCTTAATCACTTGAGGCTGTTTGCATGTTAACTTATTGGACTTTCACTGAACCAAGGCAGAACCTAGTGAATGTAGATCATCTGAAAATAAAGCTTTGACTTGTAACCTTGAGTATGCATGGGTCTTTTAAATTGAACACACTGAAATAAATACAAAGGATAGAAAACACTGGATTCAGCCATCAGGAAATTCACACTTGATCTACGCATGGCAGAGTTTGGGGCTCAGATTTTATGGCTTGCAAGTTTGGAATCCAAACACTTTCTTACATCACAAAGTGCAAGACATCATTGAGTATGGAGTACAGTAGAGGTATGCATGATCTTAGATATGGTGGATGTTAGGAAGGAGAGGAAAAATATTTGACTGAATTACTTATTTTGAATTATTTTTCCACAATCAAGTTCCAATGGTCTGCTTTTCCTATACTATGCTAAACACAAGATATTTATCTCTGATTAATTTGGAAACAAAACAGTGAAACTGAACTGTACAAATGCACAAAGTTGTTCTGCTATCATTTATGCTAAAGAATTTTCCGCTAATAACTCTTCATTTTGAATAGAAATACAGTAGCTGAAAGTAGCAACTCACTTCAGTTTCTCTTTCCATAAAATGAATTCGTACACTGAGATGGAATTAGCAGTGGCAGCAGACTCACAGTTGCAAGAAAGGACTACATATCTATTAGAAATGGGGTTTAGTGAAGCACATTTTTTGCCCTTAGGCAATAGTGAGGTTACTCTATAATAAATGTAAGTGTCCCATGGCCAGGTCTGTCTCAGTCTTGCACTCCATGCTCTTTACAATCAGCTGCAGAAGTCCAAGTGACAATTGTGAGATTTTTTTTACTGTATGAGATTTAACTGAACACAGGAGCTTGCAATGGTCCATGCTCCCTACTCCTTAATCATTCTCTATGCAGCTCACTTTGAGAGTTCAATTTAAATACAAGCTCCATGTTTGGAAGAAGTATGTACTTGAGAATGATTTTGTGAATAAAGTATATGGAACATGATTGAGAAAAAAAATAATTTGGTCTTGAGTAATGGATGCTCTGAGAGCATCCAGATATTAAAAGACATGGAAAGCTTTTACACCAGGAGATGATTGAATTGGGTGGCATCAGCTCAAAAAGAAATCAAAAAAGAAAATTTTGTAGGTCAACTGTCTTCCTGCTTTCATGTAGCTGTAAAGATTAAAACCAAAGCTCCAGCTAGTCATCCATGTCCTTAATGTTTTAATAGATTGTTTTGTCCATTTTGTAGATAATTTATTCACTGAGTAAATTGAGTGAAAATGTTGTAACATTCTGTACAACTTCTTTCTTTGCCAAATACCTTTTTATTAAATAATGAGGAAGTTCAGCAGTGTAAAAAGGATTGAGACCTGTTTTGGCCATTTACTGTGTGAGAGTCAGAGCTGTCTTTTTTTAATTGACCTGGAGCTCTTGTGATTTATCTTTTTAATAAACAGTGAAAACATCACTAGAGACTAGTTGTTTTCAAGTAAATTAAGTTCTTTACTGTACCTGATTTTAGAGCTTAATTATATACTTTAATGTTCCCATTGAGATACAACAACAAATGATGGGTTTCAAAATGAAGAACAAAACTAAATGTATTTACGATTGCAAGGAATGCTTCTGGCTTGTAAATCATCATTATAAAATATAAAAAAAGCAGACTTTCTTTAGAGTAGTTGAATTATGCATAAATTTTTACCTGATTTATTTTAAAATGCCATAGCCAGAGAATAGTAGATCATAGGGAATATTTTGTTGAATATAGTTCATAGTTGCAAGGTGCCTGAATTTTAATTTTCACGATCGTAAATGAATCATATCAAGCTATATATATGAAAACTTTTCTAAGAGTAAAATCTCATGTACAGCCATCAAAGCAGTATTTTTATTGATGTGGGTTTTTTTTCCCTAGGAATAGACTTCTTAAAATAGATTGCATCTCTTAGTATGCATTATAATTGACTTTCTGGAGTCATAAAGCAGAATAGATTGTGGAAAGAATAGTTTTTGTCTGAGATGAAGATTATCTTGGGTTACAGTCTCTGGCACTGGCTCTCTCTGGCACTGATAGTTGTGGCTGTGTCCTTCCACACCTGGCAGGCACTGGCCCCTGGCTGGCTCAGACCTGCACAGCGGCCAAAGCATTTCGTTCGGGGTTGCAAGCCGGCAACCTTTGCCTGTGGGACTCTTCCTCACCGGCGGCTGGCCTTAATTGCGTCGTGACTGCGGCAGTGAACAAAAGGTCGACTCTCTACTAGGCAGGTTTAATGATGGTTTATTAAAGTCAGAGTGGCGGGAGCTCCACCACTCTTCCAACTGCCCAGAGAGAGCCCCTTTGAATTTTCCTCCCTGAACTTATAAACAGGGGAGGATTCAGGGGTGGTAACAACAGGTCAGTAAATCAGGGAATTCAGGGGGTTAACAGGGGGTGTCCACTTGTAAACATCGGACCACTCACAAGGGGGGAAAAGGGGATTTCCCAGGCACCAGCCTATCACTCGACGCCTCTCCTGGGAAATTCCCGAGCCCAGGGAGGGGTCCCGAAGTGACAGACAGGACGCCCCAGAGCCGGGGGGAGAGGGGATTGACAAGGATATGTGGGAGGGTGGGATGATTGACATAAAACAACTTGCTATACAGCAAACTCATAGGGGAGGAACCGTTACAGAAAATGTGGGCACAGTGGAATGAACCATAACATAAAACTTCTTATAAAACTTACAAAATTACTTAAGAACTTGATAAAATAATTCTTGCACCGCCACAGGTAGTAGTCCACTATAGGAGACTACTATGTCCTGTTCAGTAGGATTTATTTTGTGAACTGTGGTTAGAATGCATAAGCTTAAAACTAAATTACAAAGCATGCTATAAATATGTTCATTTTCTCATTTGTCCGTCTTATAGTAAAAACAGCATATAAAAAAATGTTCCCATTTAGGTTTTGGTAACTCATTTTAGTAAATGAATTATCTTTTTGAAATTTGGGAATCAATGAAAGAGAATTTGCTTGAAAATAATCAGCCCAAAAAAAATTAACTTTACATTGTTAAGTTCTTGAAAAATCAACCTATTTATGCACACCTTTAAGAAAATAACTGTGTAGTGTATTTGGAGGCCTTATCTAACTTCATAAAATTTTGAAATGCTTTAGTGTTTTCTTCTGTGTATACGGTAACTAATGCAAGTTAGTTGAAACTGCACAGAACTTCACTGTTATGTACACTCGTCACAAAATTATCACCTTAGGCAACAATCAGCTTGTATAAAAATTTAGTTTAATAGCAACAGAAAGAACCCAATTTTCCTACTGAAAAAAAAAAAAAAAATGGGAGTACACACACACAAACACTTGGGGACACAGGACAACTTTTAGCCATGGTCATAATATTACATATCTTTATATATATTCTATATTCTGTTGTTTTTCTTTTTTTTTTTTTTTTTTTTTTTGCTTTCTTTTGCTTTCTAAATTTTGCTTCTACTTCTTTTTCCTTTCACTTGTCATATCTGTTTCTTATTAGACAGAAAATTACAACAAATTCACATAGTTATAGACATTTTCACAAGAGTTATAAAAATTAATAGTAAATACCACCATTATAATAACTACAATTTTTATAGTAAGATAGAAATAGGGACAAATGTCTTTGCTTTGAAATTTGGGAAAAAAAAATTAATGTACGAAGTGTTTTTTATATATCTTCAGTGGATATTTCACTCAGAACTTGGCAAAGCATTCTCACTACCTTAGGGAATACTTCCTCACAGATTTATTTGGAGAGTTTCTGGCAGGCATATAAAAAATAACATTAAAGTTCATGTCATTTACCCAAGAACTGAGTTAAAAATACACCTTGACAAAACACTCTTACTGCTTTGATATGTATTACCATATATGCACTGTATGTAATGTAAAGGAAAAAGTTCCACAGCTCCTTGCAAAGGTATTTTTTCTCTTTCAAACGTTGAGATCACTTGACAGATAACAACAGGATTCAGGCTCAATGCAGTGGAAACTAAGCAGGCAAGAGAAACATAAAATTAATTTTCCTTCTCCACATGCTTCTAGAATATGAATAAGTACACATTATTGTATATGCAGCATACATCTGTATCTATATTAGATTGTTTTGTTTTGTTTTGTTTTGTTTTGTTTTCCCTTTATGGCAGGTGTGTTGTCTTTTGAAAACAGGAGTAAAGGCAGTGTCAGTTTGACTGCATCAGTCTTCAGGCCAGAGCTGCCCATGTCTTTACAGCTGGGCTGTAGTGCCTGAAGGCAGTGCTTAAACATGGTACCTTTGGCTCTCTGCCCCATTATAAGAAAACATAAAAGAGGAGGCAATCTCTTAACTTCTGTGCTGGGCCATGGCTCTTTTTTTTTTTTTTTTTTTTTTTTTTTTCTTTTTTTTTTTTTTCTTTTAAGAAATGAGGTGCAGCAATGCATCTCTAACATGAGCTCAGCTAACTTAGTTCCCCTGAGGCTCTAGCTGCAAAGACCCCACTGGCAAATTCAACAAGCTATCATGTTCACAGCATTTGGAACTTCTGAAAAAGTTAGATTAGGATTTTCTGAAGAAATTTCTGTATTTGTAATTTTTTGTGAGTAATAACAAAATGAGGATTTATTATTGGTATAATTTTGAGCCTTATCCCTTGCTTTGTTAGAAGAAAACATTTTCTTTTTGCTGTTAAAGTATGTAAATGATACACTGTTTATGGGCTTATATTTCCCATAATGATATTTTAGTACGCGTGACTAATAGCTATAAATGAAACTACAGATGTGGAATAATTTGAGCCAGCCAAAGGTGCTTTGATGTATCTCTGATATTTTTAGATGGCAAATGCTAAGCATATGGTTATTACTATGTATTACTATACTGCTAACACATCAGAGCTAAGGTTCAATCTATGGAGTAAGAAAAGAATGCTAAAAGTGAGGATCTTTCCCCTAAAGTTCATTTAGTCTAAACAGACAATTTAAGCAAACTAAAGATAACAGAGTGAAAAAAATTCACCTGCGATACCTGCCTGTCAGTTGTACAGAAATTTTATATCTTTAATCCTACTGAAATATTCTGTACAGCTTTGAAGAGTCAATCATTCAGAGATCAGTAGCAATTGAAAAATATGTGTACATGCTAAATTTGTAATTTAGGAGGAGAAACATATTGCCCATGGTTTTTGTTCAATGTATGGTAAACATTTTTCTGGAAAGCACTTTGCTGTTCTACTTTGTTTTGATCACTGTTATTTTACTATGCCAGAAAGCAGGGATTTTTTAGTAACTCCAGGCAGTACCTTGATCAAAATAGCTAAGTAGCTGTGAAGAAATCTCAGTATCCCATGAATCTTCGTGAATGAGCACTTCTTCATTCTTAAAGTGCTGGCACTGAGGTTAGTTATATTTCTTTCACAAGAAATTGAGTAAATAGAGAAGTTCTGGAGCTTGTGTCTGATTTGGTGCTGTTTCTTTATAATTATTAAATAAGTTGTTTTGTATCATCAAATAAAATATTATCAAATAGATTTGATGCCCTGATCAAATTTTGCCAGATCCTGCATGTTGTCAAAAGTACAGGACAAAAGCATAGCTAGGAAGACCTAGCTTCCTTTTGGATTTATGCTTCCTTTGGGATTTATGAATAGGGTCACATTTGTCACCCAATTTGTCCTGTCAGTCTTTTCAAGGCTTTCTGAAATATCCTTAGAGGAAAATTGATGCTGCATTAACTAATGAAAGGACTTCATATGGTCGCAGACATTTACTGGAATAAGGCCTAACATATCTCCCAAACCAAAGGGAAGTGTTATTATATTATTACATTTTTAGCAGTGTTTTCCAATCTATGTAATAGGAAATCCAGTAGGGCAGAAATCAAATTGCAAGTAATCAGATTTGTACTTCCTATTTCCATGTAATTAAAGAAAAAAAATTTCTCGGGTTTTCTTTCCCCCCTTCTTTCTTCATTTTCTTCTCTTTCTCTCTCTTTTTTAATCTTTTCTTAAGAAGATTTTTCCCATTGCAGCAGGAGCCTTTGACAACTGTCACTGACTGCAGGTGAACATACTTCATGTGATGGCTTAGGTCTCTTTCTTACTAAGGTTGTTGATAGATGAGTGGCTAAGGATGAGAAAAATTATATATTTACACTGAAGTTATAGGAGTTATATCATTTTCTGTCTGCACTGTGGTAATCATCATGGTATTAAGTAGCTGAGTGTCATCATAGAAAGAACACAAGTCATTACTACAGTCTACATATGATAATTCTTAAATATAATTGCTGTGTAATTTTCAGGTGATTCAATTATCATTCAGACCCATGCTGACAGCACAGCCATGTTAAAAAAAAAAAAAAAATCTTCTTAATCAAAAATTACTTCAGTTTCTTTATTTAATTGAATTCTTTTCAAAACACAGAAATTTTGGGACAGATTCTGAAAAAATGTGGCTTTTTTACTCAACTTTGTTAAAGTGTGTAATATAAACTTTATTCAAAGAATGAGAACACGCATGCAACTGTAACTATGTAGGAACAGAAGGGATACTTGCCTTATCATGGACATTTTTTGAATCCACAAAACATCTTAGTCCTTATCTGCTCTGGGTCAGATCCCTGGCTGTTAACCTAACTTCTTAAGATGTTACAAAGTGGTACCAGCTTGCCTTCGGGGAAAACTGATATACTCCATACAGGAGTTTCTGTAACCAACAAAAAGTAAATGTAAGAAGTTTTATGGACAACAATCTCAGACATTGCATGAGGAATCATCTCTTTATGATGTATATTTGGTATGAGGGTTACTTAAGGTGTAATGGCTATCAATGTTCTTTCATTTATAACACTTGTGCCAGGCAGTTGTTTGTAGATTCGAAAGAGCAGGATCACTAGCATATTTGCTTAACATAAAAGTATGATTTTTGTGATAAGAGCTTTCATGCTCCATTTTTTTTTCAATAAATAGATTTAATGTTTTTCTGAAAGTTGATTTTGTTTCTTTTCCATAAACTGCATACAAAAAACTCAAGAATTAATTTGTCAGGTCTCTTGACAGCTTGTAAGGCAAACAAAACCAACTGGTTCATAAAATCTTTGTTAAACTATTTTTCTAACAATTTACTTTGTTTCTTAAAAAAGTAATCATTCCAGAAGTGATGGATTTGAGTCATGATAATCCCACTTCTGTAATCCCATTTTTTGCTTTTGAATACTTCTGCATCTATGCCCAAATAAATGTGTCCTCTCTCATGCTGATAACTTCTAAATGGATTTATTGCACAACAAATACAACATACCATTTTGATATTTAATTTTGAGCTGACTCCCATGCCTGGAATTTGTCATTCAGAAGAACCAGATCAGGCTGAGAGTTCAAGTTGTACTTAAAGTTGAATACATATTTATTATTGAAATTTGCAATTTAAGATGTGTTTCATAGAGAAAAGTGATATTTCTAATAGATATTGCTGAATTCTGACAAAAATGAGATATATGGTGATAATTACGGGACATCACAGTCATTGTAAGGTTCGCGTTTCATATACCAAATAAAATTCTTTACAATTTAGTTGGCATAAACAATAAGGGGATCACAGTTTATCACTTCTTCAGAAGTCTTTACAGGTTTAGGAAGACAGCCATGTAAATTCAAATTTAAATATATGCAGTTAGGCATAGTATGTATAGTGTTTTAACGGAGCTTTGAAACAGTCTTTTGTGTTAATTACACAACAGATATGTGTTTGTGTTTTTAAGAGGGGATGGAAGATTTAAATTAATTCCTACCATATTAACAAAAACAAGTTAGAAATTTTAAAAAGTTGAAAGCAATCACTGAAGAGCAGACCACAGAAGAAGGCAAAAATCAGATGTGGTTGAAGAATACATGATAAAATGCCATCCTTCTTTTCATTCAGAGCATGAATGAATATGGTATGTCCATAAGGAGTATAAGTGCTTTTGAAGAACATGAAGAATTTTACTTGTCTATTCAAATTGTTAATTGTCAACAGTGAGGATGAAATGTTCATACAAATAGTTGCTAAGACTCTGGTGATCTGATTATTAGCAGCTTACAAAGTGGATTTCTTAAAAAAATCTTTGTCAATTTTAGAGATAAATATCTGTTTGAAATCTTTTACAGAACTCAGCTTAAGTGAAAAGATTCAATATTCAGCATAAATGCATCTGTTGAATGGAATCCATTTCTGCAGCTATTTTTACTGTGGATCTAGCATCCAGAATATTGTGGAAAATTTGTGTTCATTCTTTAGAGTAGAGGTTATGTCATGAAAATAAAACACCATGAAATTTTGTAGTGTTATTATGCAATATTTATATGAATATTGGATTGACCTTAAATGTTGACATCCATCTGTTTCCACATATTTTGAACAAAACCAAACGTGGAAAAAAAAAAAAAAAAAAAAAAAGTTCAAATGACAGAGGGAGTTTTTTTGGGTTTTTTTTTCTTATCGACATTACTTGAGGTCACAACTTACCAGCCATTTCCCGAAATAGACAAAGCTTATGTCTGTTTTACATAAAGTCTAAAATTGTCAGGCAGTTACTCTGGGCTCATGTTATAGTGTTTACAGTCCTTACCTATAGTGAATTTTAAAGAAGTATCAAATGATTTATTAATGACCATCCAGACATTTACCTTTCATTTTGAGCTATAATTAGAAAAATGTACATAGCAGCAACTGTATTTGAGAGAAACTGAAAGTCATTGAGTAGAGTAGTAGAATTTTTCTTCCCAAATCTCATTTGTTCCATTTTTGAATTTTGTGGATTAAATTTATATTCTGCCTGGTTGTTACTTTTTATGGTATTAAACTGTGGTCAAAAGAAAATGTATTTACAATGCATATCATATTTGCACATTTTTTCTTCTGTTCAGGTGCAATCTGCGTGTGGCATGTCTGCTTTTCCAGTGGCCATAGGAATATATAATCTCTCATCAATGATTTTATATTCTTTTTCCTTTAGGGGCTGATGTTATCAATTTTGATGGCCATGTAGTGTTACCATACAGATTCAGAAACAAGAAAATGAAAACACTGAAAGATGTAATTTCTCTGAAATTTAAGACCTCTGAAAGCGAAGGTGTAATCTTCCACGGAGAAGGACAGCAAGGAGACTATATCACCTTGGAACTGAAGAAAGCCAAACTTGTTCTAAATTTAAATTTAGGTATGTTTTGATTGTTTAGTTGTGGTGGTAGTTGGTGGTAGTTTTTATCTCTCCCACAAAAATTTTAGGTCAAATATTTCATCCTCTTTCCCACAGTAATTTGATAAGCCACATCATTTAATCAGATAATTTGTTGAAAATGTTGTTAATTCCCTTTCTATATGTTGGGGGAGGGTGCGTGTGTGCTTAGATCCATCCTGTCCCTTTTACTGTGTGTGATATACTATGAAAAGAAGATCATACAGAAAAGCAAGATCAGCAATATATTGTCATTACTACAAACAAACAAACAAAAAAAAAAAAAAAAAAAAAAAAAAAAAATAAAATAGCTTGCCAGAATTACATTTGGCCTCAGCTGTGGCTTTGTGTGAGAGAAGGACACTGTCATCACTTCTGGCAGAATAAAGGTCACCCTTAGGAACCTTGCAGAAAAATAAATAAATAAATAGATAGATAGATAGATAGATAGATAGATAGATAGATAGATAGATAAATAAATAAATCTAGGAAGCTACAGGCTATATGAAGTTGGAGTTCAGCAGCTTTCCTTCAGTCTGAGAAGGAGGGCTAGGAAAAGAAACAGGACAAATTGTTTTATCGATCTTATGATGAAATCCTGCATATATTACTCTAGTTCCAGTCCTCCCCGTAGAGGACTACAGGCCCATAAGTGACTGGATTTATAAAGTACATTTATTATGAAAAAGACTCACATTTATCTGGTTTCAGGTATTTTTTCCTTTCAAACAAAAGAACCTTGGAAAAAGATTTCATGCAATTTTCCTCAGTTCTCTCATTGACACATGAAGAGTAAATTGTTCCATTTTTATTTACATTGAATAATACTTATTTCCACTAGCATTTTCTCCTGTTCTTTTTTCTAACAATCAACATGAACTGATGATCAGGAAACCACACCTACCTATAGCAGTTACCTTTTTTAAACAATTTTAATTGCAGCAGTAACCCTTTCATTTTCTGTTCCTCTATATTCTTCAGCACAAACTGTCTTTATGATCTATTACAACTTCCATATGTGAGTTTGCTGAGGATGTCCTTAAATCATTAGGCTGCTAAATGGGATTAGGCCCTGTGACACACACTCAATAAACACATGTAATGCTTTATGGTGTTATTATTCTTCTGTCTGAGAGTACAGTCTTTGCATCAGACAGTAGAAAAGGATGCTCATCTTGCCTGGTGAGATCCAATGACTTAGTTTCAAGCACCAGGGGCTGGGGGAAGGATGGGGAGACAGAAATGGATTTAGGTTTCACTTTGCACTGCATTTGACTTTGAGTTGAAGAAACTGAGGCTCAATGACATGCATGAAATTCTATTTCATTTTTTAACCAACAGGACCATTGGCCTTCATCATACAGGCAGGATGGTCATTTATAGGGAAGTAATGTCTTAAGCCATGGAAGTGTGATTTGCCAGAATGTGTTTTCAGCATGCCCAGACTTTAATGTCTCAGTTGCAGGCATTCTTGAGGGTAAGAAATTCTCAGCCTCAGAAATGTTTTAGGTCCTCATGTATTCAGAACATGGAAGATTGCATTGAGTTATTGAGCAGTGCAGCAATTTTTTACGCTTACTGCTGAATTAGTCATTTGCTGCTTCAGTTGGGATCCATGCTATCAACCTTTGCTGGCTTAGCTGTGTCAGTCAGATGGCAATAAGATGTGATCTCTGACCAGCACAGCTACACTGGCAAAACCCCCTGGATAACACAGCAGAGAATTGCAAAATTGTAGTCTTGCTAGTAGTTTGACTTCCAGAATAGGAAGATTGCTTCAGGATAACAGACTGAAATAAGCTATATTAGCAGAAGATGGTTTTGCTGTTGTTAGCTCAGTCTGCACTGAGCCTTTTCTCCTCTGCTTGCTGGTATAATGATACTGGTATAGGCCACAAAGCATAGAACTCAGGAGTGAAAAGGCTTATTTTGACAAAGTCTGTTATCAGGCTCATGTCCTCCACAGAGTTCATAAATCAGTACAGCTCCAATGCAGCTCAGAATCTGGCCCAGAGGTGACAGCTTTTCTTTTCTGTAGCGCAGGAGTGAAAGCAGAAAACCGTTGATGAAAACATCTTTACAACTGGAAACTGGTATTGCTTCTCAGGTTCATTTCCAAATAATTGCTAATGTGAATTTATACATAAATTTATACAGTTCAGTGACCAGATGCTTGCTGTATTTGGTCTAGCTGTCTGTATTGGTGGCAGCAGCTCTCCACTGGGCAGATCTCAACTTCATAGCAGACTGACTTCCTCCAGTTTATTGCGTGACTCATATGATTCAGGTGAAACATTGACAAAGAAAGAGGAAAACGTTTGCCTAACTAGTATGAGGTGAGAAATGCTATTGTTTCTCTTCTCAGGCAGCAACCAACTTGGCTCTATTTTTGGCCACACATCTGTGACAACAGGCAGCCTGTTGGATGATCACCACTGGCACTCCATCATCATAGAGCGTCACGGGAGGAACATCAATCTCACCCTCGACAGACACATGCAGCACTTCAGAACAAATGGAGAATTTGATTACCTGGACCTGGACTATGAGGTAGACAGTGAAACTTCTTTCTTATCATTCAAATTGGTTTTATAAAAATAAGTCCAAGAAGAAAGCTAACATAATTTGTTTTGTTAATTTTTCATTCATTTGTTTTGAATTCTTATTCCTGTACATTTCCTGATACTTTCTTTCCAACGATGTTCTCTCTTAAGTGTAAATTATGTTTCTCTTAATTAGCCGACCAAGTCCCATCTGGTGTAACAATCATCTCAGCCCTTGGTTTTAAAATGGGAGATCTGTGTTATTCAGCAAGATAGGCATACACGATTTTAAAAATCTGTAAAAGCAGCTGCTCTATGCAGGAAGTATATTTTAAAAAGTATGGTGCAATCTGTTGTTCCACTTGGGTGATAATTTTTCTCTTAAATCAGAAAGCCTTTATTTGTGGTGTTAGTATTTACTTTTAGCAAAGGAAGCAGCTTAGAACCTTTTTATTATTGCAGATCTTGATCTGTCATGTCTTGGGTATTTGTCTTCCTCGTATTTTTACAAATAGGGCATCAGTCACTTCTTTTTAGAAAGAAGCAATGAAGAGTTAGGAAAGTTGTAAGAAAACTTGTTTAATAAATCAGGTTAATGCACACAAGTGGTGGTAGTAATTAAATGTGGTTTTGTTGTTTGATTACACTACATCTTCAGCTATTTTAAACTTGTTCAGCTCCTCTAATCTGTACAAGAACTTCAACACGTTTATTGCAATCTTTGTATAATATTTTCTTACACACTTTACTGTTTCTAATAGAATTATTTTGGTTTGCTGCACCAAATATGTAATTTCCACCCTTACAACTTTTTAAGATATAAAAGCAAATATAAATGATGTCATGGAAAAAAGTTTGAAATAACTTGTGTATTTATATTTTGACAATCTTTTGACCAATAATATATGAATGTTTGAAAAAGGTACTTAAAATTGTAAATGCTTCTGAGTCAAAATATTTTATTATATTCGAAAAAAAGTTTATGAATACATTATTTTCTGGCAGCTCTAATGAGAAAATTACAAGCAAATTTGCCTGTACCTCTATTAATTATTGATCACTGAAAATCTGAACAGAACTGTGTAAAACTCATATAAATAGATTTTGTTAAAGGCTTTCAGGTGAATGAGCTACAGAAAAAGGCTGAATGCCATAAGCCAAGGTTGTGCAATTTGTACACACACACACACACACACATATATATATAATGTTTACATAAGAAACATATTGCATATAAAAAGTGTATCCCTAGTAAGAGCTGAATTCAGTGCATTGATCTTCCCACCCTGTCTGCATAAAGAGACCTCACTGGCAGTTCTCAAAGATAAATTTCATTTTCCATATACATGGATCTCCTGGTGTTTAATTGAACTTATTTGAGTGTGTGTGTGTATACATTTCTGTGGTTCATATAAACTCAAAAGAATTAATCTCTTCTTCCTTTCCTCACTATTATCTCACTGGTCTTGGAGCTAGACACCACAGACTAAATTTAAAGGTGTTATTGTCTTTGTGATTAACAGAGAATAAAGCCAAAAGAATCAAAACTGCTTTCCGTAGAAAAAATAGTTTCTAGGTTAATCTCTTTCAAAAAAATTAAGTAAACACAAAGGAGGAATAAATATTAGTTCTGATTGCATTTTTGAGATCAAATAATAGTCCCATAAGTTGCTCTTAACTCACTGTCTCGTTATGTGTTTTTTGCTTTTGCTTCTTTTCTTCAATTTTTTTTATTTTTATTTTTACATTTGATTTATTCCAAACATGTGATTATAACACGCATAAAATATTTGACAACCATTAAAATATCACAGTCCCATTCTCCATGTGAAGACCTGCATCTTCTCTAAAGTCATATCAATTTACAATACCTGAGGATATTCCCACAAGGCTTTTACACACCAAAAGCTGGTGTGTGTGGTTTATGATGGTTTTAGGTTTTAGCTGGATAGTTTTAGTTCTCAGTATATACCAAGAAACTGGTATCTCACATGCATTCAAAACTGAAAATGTTACCCTAGAGCTCTGTTTTCCTGTTCAAATGGAATTGACAATGAATAATGTTTAAAAGCTTCGTTATGCCAAATTTCAGCAGTAGTCTACTGTGTTAGTTTAGCACAGATAGTAAAAGCCAGTCAGTGAATGGCTTTCAAGATAGACAGCCAGAGTAGCTAATTAAAAATAGGTACACACCTCTGGGTCACACAAGCATAAAATCAGCCTGGGAAGCCCGGGAAGCTCTCCTCCTTCCAGGCTGCCCACAAGGTAACATCGTGGGTGGCAAGGGGCCCGGCTCAGGCCCCGCTGCCCTCTGGGCTGACAGGCCAGGCCCAGCCAGGCCTCCGGGAGCCGCTGCCCGCACGGGGAGCAGCCGGGCCGGCTGAGCCCCCTTTGCCCCAGCTGCCGGCGGGGGAGAGGGGACACTGCAGCTCAGCAGTGCTGGCCACGTGCCCGGGGTCACGGCAGAAGGGGCCAAGCCATGGCTAGGCTTAATAGGCACTGGCAGCAGACAAAGAAAACCTGCAGCTTTATAACAACTCCGAGCTGAGCCACCCTAAATGAAACTGAGGGGTGGAAGGAGGACATCCACCAGCCTCCCCCATCAGCACGGCTTTGTGTCTCCACAGCCCTGCAGCTCAGAAGAGATTAGGTGGCTACTGCAGGCCTGAACAAATCTAACTCTTTCCTAGTACAGACGAAGCTTCTAAAGTTCTAACCCTTCTCAGAGAAAGAGAGAAAAGGCCAAAATAGAGATATGTAAAGAGACAATATTAAGATATCTAAGTGTAGTGGTTTCACGTTCACTAAATTTTGGTCTTAGTACTTACTCTTTCTGTGGGAGAAAGACTAGGAGAAAAACGAAGCAGGTTTAACCTTAAAAATGAACAAATAGGTTTATTAACACACACTAAAAGAATATGAAAAGAAAGTTGAGGGAAAAAAGTAAAACAAAACAGAATGAAACTCCAAAAACACTCTTCCCTCTTTTTACAAACTGTTAACTTTCCTACAAAACAACATAAGGAGACAAAACTTGTACTTTTCAGTCACTTTCACTATCTGACAATAGTCTTTCAGCCATTCTTTAGGAGAAGAGTCTCTCTTAGATTCATGGATCCCACTGACAACTGAGAACAGTTCTCTTGTGGGTTTTAAACTGTCACAAAAACAACCACCTGGAGAAACCTGCCTTTGTGACCCCTCCCAGGAGCGGGTTCCCAAGCTGCTCATGGGTCATAGACCTTTGCATACTGGGGTGTCACCTTTTAAAGATGAATAACTCCAAAGCAAAGGATTCTTCACCTCAAGGTACAGAGATATCTCCTCACTTCTTCATTGGTGCAAAGGGCTTCTCATCTTTATCTCTGTTCAAGCATCTTATAGGATTGATATTACTTAGTCCATCACAAACTCCTTTGCTCAAATCCACACACAAATCAAAACAATCATCTCCCCAAATGCATATCTTTCCCATGATTTAAAGGAATGATCTAAATATAGAGTTCATTTCCGTGGCTCAAGTAAGAATAGAACAACCAACTCTTTAACCTTCTGTCCTAATAGTCTTTTCACTCTCGCTCTACTGACTTCATGCTGTTTTTTTCTTTATGTTCACTCTGTTCTTTCTTACTCTCTCAGAGAAGGGCCAAGCTCTGGAAGCTTCATGTTGCCAGGAAAGGGTTAAATCTGCCCAGAGTCTTTGTCTCTCTCTCTGTAGCTCATGGTATTAGATGTTCAAGGCTGCACTGGTGAGGGAGGAAGAACTCACACAGAAACATCAGAGATCAGAGCACCTGGGCAGTCCGGAATCACAAAAAAACCCCAGGCAGGATCATAAATGCCTTCTCAGCCACCCCTCTGTGTAAATTGGGGTGGCCTCAGCCTAAATGGTGCCCATAGCTCTTATCAGAGGCCTGGCAAAGATCTCTCCCTGCTCCAGGGAAGTTTAGAGAAAGTAGCTGTTGCAAAAGGAGCAACCTCTCCTTCCCCCCCACACTCGGGAGCCGATGGAATCCGGCCAGACCTCAGGCCAGCTCCCCCCAAGAAGGGGGAATCAGCAGGCCCAGCTCAATGTTACCTGTCTCTCTCTGGCCAAAGGAAAGAAGAAAAAGGACTCACCTACAGGAAATCAAGAGGTTTTATATAGTACTTCCCAAATTCATAGCTAACAATTTTCAGTGGTCAGAACAGATGCCAATATTCCAACCAACCCTCTGATAGGTCCCTGTCCTTTCTAAAGCAATTCTCAGGTCCTGACCTGGAGAATTATTCTACATTCTTCTATAACTAAAAAACCAAACTGTACTAACCCATGACACTAAGTCAGTGAAAGAAGAGTGACCCCAGAAGTAGACGAGATGACAAGTTGCCTTAATTCTAGACTGAAATTTCCTACAAGTTATAATAACAAACTGTAATATGAATATGCTAAAGTATTTCTTTAAATCGTGGACAATATGAATTGAGATGATTTGTGGGTTTCTTTTGAGCAAAGGTGTTTGTGATTTACTGAGTGAATATTAAACTAAAAGCTGTAATTTAGTGATCTTATAAGATGTTTGAACAGAGAAAGATAAGAAGAAGCCCTCTGTGCTAGTGAAGAATTAAGAAAATATCTGGTTTTTTGAGATGAAAAATCCATTGTGTTTTGCATCTTTAAAATGTGACATCCCAATATGTAAAAGTCTACGGCCTGTATGTAGTCACAGGAAAGGCTACATGATATAGGAGGTCCACAACTGCAGAAATTCCTGGGCGGGCTGCTCTTGTGAGAAGTGGAGGCCACAAACAGACTGTTTCTCTTGGGAAAAGTTACCAGAACAAAGAAAGAAAAACTTATATCTCTCAAAAGACTAAATAAAAGACTATTTTATAAGCAGTACTGAGCTAGAGTTCTAAATTTTGCCTCTTTGCATTGTTTGCAAGAAAGTTAACACTTTGGAAGGGAAGGGTATTTTGAAAGTTTCATTTGATTCTTGGGTTTTTTTAGTATGCATTAATAAACCTGTCTTTATACCCCTTGAGTTTGAGCCTGCTTTGCTTCTCTCCTAATTATATCTTACAGTAGGGGGAAAAAAAAATCCTAGTAAACATTAAATAATTCTAGTAAACATTAAAACTACTGCATAAATATTGCATTGGCCAGGAAACTAACCCAAAATCAGCAAGCATAAAACCACAACATAATTAGTGTTTCTGCCCAGTTTAATCTAAACCCATTACAACTACAAATTGATACTTTTCTGAATATTTTTTGGTCACGAAACAAGGTGACATTTCTATTAAATATACTATTTATATTTATATTTATATTTATATTTATATTTATATTTATATTTATATTTATATTTATATTTATATTTATATTTATTTAGGCTGCAAAATATTAATGAAAATATGTAACCTTATTCACTTCCATAAAGACCATTATGTGGCAGAGACCTGTATTGTCTCTATGGAGTGACAGAGAAAGAATCCATAAATGATGAACACTTTCAGTTTGTAAATATTTGGGTTTCAATGCTTTTTAGCACTATAGATTATAGATAACCCAGAATCAATTACCCGGGGTAATGAAATTCAACTGTAAGGCAAAAAATAATTCCTATTTGAGTTTGATGACCAAGTCTTTGCAGTAGTTGCCTTGATCATCTCTAAGGGATGATTTGACCAGATAAATCAAGGAGTAGCACCTCATTGACTATAACTACATGACAAAAGCGTGTTCTTGGTAGTGAAAGTCCTTCTGTCAACCGGGGATTGCATCTTTAACTATATGTTTCTGTAAATTCTTCTGGATGAAGTAGTTATATAAGCATCAAAGCAGAGTAACATGCCACATTGGAGCCCACCACTGCTGTGCTGTAGTCTGAGATTTGGCACCTGGTTAGAGCTGAGTGAATGATTTGATTCAGATCAAGTGGCTAATTTCATGTCTTCTTTTGTTTAGAAAAATACTCTGATGGAAATTTGCCCCAATTCCTTTGTTTTTAATGCTTATTTTCTATAGCAATCAGAAGAGCAGTTCACATATGAATAACTGTTCACTGTTTGGACAATTGTAATAAAACTTGGGTTTGGCTACTATAAATAATTAAAATTAATTACAATATTTTTTCTGCTTTTGCAGTATTTGTTTTGATACGTCCTTTTTCTGTAAACAATGCTACCAGCTCTCTATTTTGCAACGGCTGAGTGTTCAAAGAAAGCAAATACTTGTACAACAAAATTCTTTAAAAGTCTTTGCCTTCCTATGGTAGTAACTATCTACCATTTTTCTGTTTCATTTGAAGATAACCTTTGGAGGCATGCCTTTTTCTGGCAAGCCAAGTTCTAACAGCAGGAAAAATTTCAAAGGCTGCATGGAGAGCATCAACTACAATGGCAATAATATCACTGACCTTGCCAAGAGGAAGAAATTGGAACCTTCAAATGTGGTAAGGTCATAATTTCATGGTCATGTACCCTTCTGCTTCTCCTTCTAAAGAAGACTAGAAGGTTTTTGAGGGTGTGTAGCTGATATTCTTGTGATATACTGCAATAATATAAAACACAAAGCAAATTTTACCACAAACCCAAAGACCTTATTGTATGTACATTTGTGACTTAAAAAAAAAAAAAAAAAAAATTACCATGTATGAGCATTTTATTTCTTGGGTCTTGTTTCATCTTTCAAAAATTAACCTTTAGTGTCAATCAGACAGTTTTGGTGGGTTTTGGGGTTTTTTTTAAAGAAAATCAACTGAACCAGTAAGTGCTTTTTCCCTTTCTTCTCAAATTATAGTAGTTCAAAACCAGTGCAGACAAGATTTATTATTAAATGAATTGCAGCTTTCTTGTGGCTTTTAAATCCTGGTAATATCCCATCCCTGCCGAGCTAGTTGGATTGCTGGAGTGCAAAAGTCTATGGATCAGAATGCTTTTACAGTCTTTTCTGATATGTCTGAAAAACCTCAAGATACTATACTTGAAAATCATTATTTGCTTATTAACATTACAGACCATTTTACTCTATTTTTGCTGTGGCTTAAGTGTTCATAGCTGCTTTCATGGTCAGACTTGTGGCTTTATGGGCAGGGTGATTAAGAAAGAATGTGCTTTAATTCCTGTGTTTTTAAAGTTCTAAGTGTTCCTCTGTAAATTCTTGCTGTCATATAAAGGCAATATGGATAAGAAATAATTGTATTTTTGCCGTGAGTTTTAGATGGTTTGAATAACTTTTCAAGGCTTTCTTCTGTACAAGGTTACATGCCTCACAAATTCTGGCTAACAATATGTAGGTTTACATAATTTAATTTTCCTTTATGTAATAAATTGTAAATCTATACATATGCAGTGATGATGTCATGCAAAGGGTTGATAATGCTTGGATAGTAAAACTGAAGTTTCATGTTATTGTATGAACGTTATGACTAAATGGTCAAGGAAATCCAAAAGGATAATCATGAGTATGTGATTACCTATACAAAATCAGTAATATAGCCTGACATCTATGACCTTTTCTGCACATAAATTTCATCAATATTGTCAAAGGCAAAGAATGCGCTATATATTCCATTCATTAAGATTGGATTAAATTATTTTCAACCCAATCTAAGGAACTCCTGAAACTTTACCTTTTTTTTTTTTCCCATAATTACGTGAGATTTTCTTCCTGCAGGACATTTTCAGCTTTGACATAACCATGATTTTGAAAGATTAATGCCTGATTTAAAAAAGAATCTTTGCACAGGTGCAATCTTCCCATTTGTGCAATCAAGTCCACTGCAAGTTAATAGGACATATTCTTAAAGCCTCTTTCTGAACAGAAGTGTTGCTTAAGAAGTTCCTACAGTGCAAATCCTGTCCTTTAAAGTCCTAGACTCTCAAAAGTGTGACATAGCCAGCAGACATGTAAAGTCTCTGAAAAATCTTATTTCTGACTGTTTCTTCATTTGTTTGTTTCTTTACTTTTAAAATTCTGTTGCCCATAACATGAAAGTAAAATCCTCACAAGAAGCTCTGGCAGTATTAGTGCCACATCAAGAGGTGATATGCCAGTTTAATTTGATGGTTCTGTTGATTTCCAGTTCTGAGAAAGACTAGAAAAATAGAAGTGACCTTTGTTTTCAGAAGAAATACTTCAATTGCTTCAGCTCTTCAAAAGCAAAATCAATTTTTCTCTAACTACACCAACATGCATTTTTATGTTTTTTACAAAACCATTTTTTCCTCCTAGTTTTTAGCCTGATTTACCAAGAGAAATAGACTTTCTTGGAACTATTGTTGTTAAGCATGTTTATGATGATGGCACTCAAGCAATCCAGCAGGGATCAAAGCTCCATTGTAGGAGATTCTGTACAAACACATTACAGGAGACACACACCTTCCCCAAAGAGAGTAGTCTCTAAAAAGGCACGACACACACAATATAATGAGGCTGAATGCAAGCAAAGTAACCAGTGTGGTAGTGAGAAGTATTACAAAGAAAGGATAAAATCAGAGAAAAGTAGGATTTTAAAGGGGTGTGAAACAAAAGAAAATAATATTCTAGATGAAGACAGTTGAATTTCAGAAGTCACACAGTGAAAGGGACTTGACAAATTAATTGTACAAAATGAGGATGCCCAGAAATTCACAGATAAGAAGATGATGATCTTTATTTTTCTCTGAACAAAATTAAATTTTTAAAAAATTATGTCTCATATACCTGCATGTTATGAACAAAAAAGCACCACCAAGCACCTTTTGCTTTGTTAAAGGGTAAGGATGAAAAGACAAATTAATATTTATTTTAAATTTAAATTAAGTCTAGTCTTTAGTAACTAGTCTTGACTTTAGTAACATATTTGATTCAGATTCAGAAGGTAAAGGGGAAGAATTTTTTTAATTGTTTTGTGATATTTAAGCTGGCATTAGCGTATGGTGCATACATACTGCATATGTTGCCCGTACTGTATGATTCATCTTGATTTAACAGGTAGTATAATCTTAATAAGCTTGTTACCTGTCTTTTGGGAGCTTCCTATTCAGCCAGTAGGTCTTTTAATTGGGAAAGGTATTTACAGTAGTATTTTACACAAGGGATTATGTTTGAATGTGGATAGACAAAATTGATTTCTAAGTAAACATGAATCTAATTTGCCATATAGATGAAAGATCATGGTGCAAGCTCAAGCTGCACAAATTAAGTTCTTTTTACCTTTTCCCTGTCAATGTAGTATGAAAAATTCTCTAATAAGACCAAGAGTTTCAATATAAATGAACAGTATATATATGACTTCCAGATGTCATTGCCCAGAAAACTATTCAGCAAGTCACTCTGAATCTACAGAAAATGATCTTATTCTCTTTGGAAAATGAAGAGGCTATTACAGAGACAAGCTGCAGATTAACTCGAACCCTTGACCTAGAACTAGTGAGCAATCTATATAAGATGGGCTGTACTTAAAACAGGAGTCATCTTGTGAACTACAGTCATAGAAGAGATCAATAATCCAGTTCATATTAATCTGAATAGCTCTGTAGGGAAAATGCTAACTATCAGGGAAATTAGAACTACATGTTACTTTCTCAAGAAATTTTTAATGCAGCCAGTCTGTTCGTGGGAAAGGCATTCGCTGATGTGAAAAAGGATTTGAATCAGTGAATGGCATTCAGTGCCAGTAACATTAATAAGTGTTATACATGCAAGTATCCAAAACATCAGGATGACAGGAGAGTGTCAATTGGATATAAAAGCTTTCTTGTAATGAGGAAATTGTTAGTACCTCTTGGTAATAAGGCAGCAAAAGAAACTCTTAAAAAGTCTAACAGAATTTTCTCTGAGCACTACTTAATTGGTATCCGTAACTGAATTGTGAGATGACATGTCTCAAAAAATGATGTAGCCTTCCATGTCTACGCAGGACTGTCTTAACTATGTAACAGAAGTTGCTTCTATGCCTAGGGTGACCATTTCACTGAGAATAATAGCCAAGGGTTACAGAGAGTATTTCTGACACTCTCCACCTGTTTTTTTTCACTATGTGTAAAATTTGTGGTTAAAGCACAGGTATTCTTTGGCAAACTGTGGAAATTTTTAGATTAAAACTATTCAAAAAAATTAGTTAAGTATTTTGATTTCATGCTTCGTTGGTTAAAAATGCAAAATTGAAAAATCTCTAGGCAGCTTTTAAACCTCACTGCCCCCAAAAAACAAAACAAAACTAAACAAAATGCAAAGCAAAACCACAAAAAACCATCCCAGAATTGACAAGCAGCTTAGCAGGGAAGTCTTTACTCATAAAGTAGCTGTAATGTCTCTCATCACATAGTTATCTAAAAGCTATCTTTATTTGTGTCACCTAGTTTTTTCCTAAATCCATGGATACATATTTTTTTAATTTATAGAACTTGGGCCAAGGAAAAGAATGTTACTTGTAATGCTGAGGTTTTATAATAAGATTTAGGAACAAATCTAGGAGATCACTTTAAAGAAATCTCTGATTCCAGATTACTGGGAACATGTGTACTTTAATTGATCACAGAGGTGGCCAACTTGATAGTATAGCTACTACTAATTCTACTGGCCCTTAGAGGTAGACACTGTACAACTTCTGATGTTTGGCAGGAACAAGAGGTTGTTAGACAGAGTAATAAATGTATTTATCCTAGTCCTCAAGAAAATATTGTTTTTATTAATTTGGGTTTTTTACATGGAAATCCAATATAAGAAGCTGAATCTGCCAGACCAGTATCTCGCTACGATACAGATAAGCTGTTCTCTGATGTGATATTCTTTTAAAAAGTGATGGGTTTGGACATTGGCAAATGAGTGCTAAAACTTGCTTATTGATGTCATCCATCATTTCCAACTGAATACAATTGCTACTTAAAAAAATTTACTTATGTCTTTCCTCCCACACATTTTCAGACACAAAGTTCCTATCTTGCTTCCAGTTTCTCTACTTTCCTTCAAGATTAACTGTCAGTTGCATTTATACACTATGAATACAGAAATGTGACATAAAAGCCCAAATCAGGAAGTCAGCAATGTGGAGTTTAAAAATAATTATGCAATACAGATGGTGACTGACTTCTACTGGGATTCCGCACACTGCTTAGATGGATCATGTCTCTAAACATCTATGTACCTCCAAAAATGTTGTTCAAGCCTTAATATGTTTTAATATATAAATAGATATCAGAGGAATTGCTATCTTGATTTTAGTAATAATTTCTGTACTGCATCAGTAAAAATTCTCTCTTCCCAAATAGAACTAAAATTGCCACATAATTTTCACCTGCAATAATGCATGAGAAAGCCCAATCATAAGACAGGATCCACTTTGCCACAATTTATAGGAATTCATCAGCAGAGGCAGTTTTCCTGTTACATTTGCATTCATGCAGCAATAAGTTAATTCTGGATATAGATTACTACAAAGTATGATTTCTAAGGGGGAAAAAAAATAAGGTAGTACCCTACCAATATTACGAAATGCTTGTTTCCTACCAATTTGGTCTTCCATTGTGAGCAATAGCATGAGAACCAGCGAGAAAAATTCATGTCCCTAATTCTAGTCTTATTTACAGATACATTTAAACCCTTAGAGATGAATAAAGTTGACTGATCTTTTGTCAATTTCCTGAAGAATAATATTTTACAGTGTAGAAGCTGCTGTTTCTTTTACAGAAAAAATTATCTACTATCCAAAAATATTACGTGTTGTTCATGTCAGCTACTCCAAATCCTTCTGCTTCATGAATTGATATATTAGCATATGTAGTATCATTTAGATGGAAACATAACAGAGAGGCTGACTGTTCCAGTGTTACACATCATTATTTTGGAACATCGTGTATTGTATTGATTGACACATTGATATCAGGGTATCTGGAAATCTGCACTCATTTTTTATGCTGTTCTGTTATAGGTTTCTATGGGGACCATAGACAAGCCCAAGTTTATCTGTGATTAATTTCTTTATCTTTTAACTAGAAATATTAATGCTTTCATCTAAGCTTGTTCTTAGACTACAACTCTTCAGGGCTGACTGCATGTTATTTTGTGTATGTACAGTACAAAATATAATGGGGCCACAGCTAGGAGAAAAAAAAACAACAGAAAAATCAGTATCTATTTTAATAGTATCAATAATGAAAGCATTAATACCACATCTTTAGAAGCAGTGTACATTGATCAGAGTGGGCTCTAGGTTGAATGAAATCTAGAATACTTTTCTAGAGATAGCTATGAATTTAGAGGAATCTTACCATTTTGCCTTTCTTTCTTTCTTTCTTTTTTTTTTTTTTTTTTTTTTTTTTTTTTTTTTTTTTTTTTTTTTTTGGTTTGTGTGTGTGTGTTTTTTACTTAGGGAAATTTAAGTTTTTCTTGTGTGGAGCCACATACAGTGCCTGTCTTTTTCAATGCTACCAGTTACCTTGAGGTTCCTGGTCGTCCAAGCCAGGATCTGTTTTCAGTCAGTTTCTTCTTCCGGACCTGGAACCCAAATGGACTTCTCCTCTTCAGCAACTTTGCAGATGAGCTGGGGAACGTTGAGATTGACATAAATGAGGGAAAAGTCAGTGTCCATATCAACGTCACCCAAGTGAAGAGAAACCGGATTGATATCTCATCGGGTAAGTGCGTTTTGGTTTTTTTTTTAATTTGGTGTCATTTTTGTTGGTGCTGTTTAAAATCATTGTGTGCCTAAAGACTAGAACAATGTTTTAGAAACTTTAAAATTTATATTGCAACTATATTAAATCTTTTGCTGTTTCATTGAATAAGAGGTCCAAGAATGTTGAAAAGGTGGTTAGATTAAAACAAAAGATATAAATTATCTAATTCTGTCAAGATATCAGCCCTTATCTGTGAGGCAGCATTTCTTTTTTCTTTCTTCCCTCTGTCTTGCAGTTTTCTCTGAAAAAATATTTGGTTTCAAAACGGGAGTGTACTCCCTTTCTAGATGTAGTCTAATAATTCGGCTGCTCCTAATATTTTCCATTAATTTGGGAATCTCTTGTAAAAAAAAAAGAAAATCCATTCATACCATAATTATTTGTATGGAATTTTTAGTTCTGCATAACTGTCCCACAAAAACATAGATTTATTTCAATATTTAATTGTTATTTTGTTGCAACAAGCATTTCAGTGCCTGTGAAATTAATTGTGTGTGTGAACATAGAAAAGGAAAATATGGCAACTGCCAGGTAAGGCTGCAGAAAGAATGCTGCTGTTGTACAGTAAATATCACAGCAAACTTCTTTTTTCCTTCTTCTGCAGGGAATTAACAGATGTCATTATTTAAACCTACTGGGTTTTCTAGAATTCAAAATGGTCTGCCTTTGGCACAAAGATTTCAGACGGTTGTGGTCTTATTGATAAAAGGTGCACAGTTTCTTCACTGGCTTTTTTTAACAGCTGACAAAGGAGGATTTCACATAATCGAGTGTGCAGCCTTCTGCATGTGTAAGGTATGAATAATTCTACAGGGCATTAATACACTCTACTAGGAGGAATACAGCCTGGTAATCACAAAATATTAGACTAACTAGAACCACAGCCTCCATGCAAATCTGTTTTGGGTTTCATGTCTGCTGTATTTCTGCCTGTCACCTGTAATAGCATATTTTTCCACAGCAAGTTAAAGTCTTTTAGTCTTTATTCTATATGTTTCTCATAATTTACCAACTTGGTTGCATTAGCAGCTTTAATGTTAATTTTTGAGTTAACGTGGGGACATCAGTACTTCATTCTGGGTCACAGCGTAGCGTTGGTTATAGAAGCAGTAGCTGTACTGACTGGTAGGACTCACATGAGAGAGCAGTAAGTTGATGTACAGGTGGCAGAGTCTTGTTCCTTCACAGCTCTGCAGTTCAGGTACTTTTATGGAACAGAGTTATTGTTTGTCTGGTTTTATTTGTCAAGATTTCCCTTGAATACCTTGAAGCTGCACGTACTGACTCAGGCACAGATATCAGATAAACAGGAGAGTCTAGCATCAAAATTTTTCAAATGCAGCTGGATTCCCACTTTTCTCATTGGTAGATGGACACTGCTAACTTCCTTACCTAGCTACTGCTTTATAAGTTCTTCTTGATGACTAGAAGGAATCAGACAACAGGAGAAAAAGGTTTTCTTGTTGACAGAACTTTCATATGTAATTCATGTGAGCATTTTGCTTAAGGAGAGAAAGGCTGCTGCAATTTTATATATTTTGATGACACTTTGCAAGAGTGAAAATGAAATATTTGTGCATAGAAGTGCAGTGAATGAAGGGATACAGTATTCTAAAATAATCAAATAAAAAGCAGGAATACAAAACGTTTAGCTTTTATGTAAATATGGTGATCATGAGAGGTTACATAGCATGCTGTTGGAAAACATTTGGATAATAGTAGGTGATTCTCTGGAATTATGAAGCAGACATTGCTTTGCATCTAAAATCAGAGAAATGGAGATCTGCCATCAGGCAGTCTGTTCTTAGCAGTTTTCTTTCTCTCCCAGACATCCTTCCCTGTTGTCTGTTCAGTTTTTGTCAAGGATCATTTTTTCACATTGTTAGCAGATCCCAGCTAGAGTCTGATTTCATGTTATCCTTTGGTCTTCAAAAAGGAACTTAATTGTTCTTTCATTTTTTTAACTGCATGTCCTACCTGCTGGAGATTTCACTTTATTCAATTCTCATTAAATTCTCTCAGTCTATTGATCAATTTTCTTCATCTTTATTGGCAGGATAAGTCATCCCACATATTCTTGGAATACATAAAAGAAAAATAATATTGTTCTAATTATTAAAATGGTCTTGTCTATCTGGAGTTTCTTCACTCATTGTTTGGAGTTCAAAATTATCTTTATTATGAGACATTCCTACTATCTTTCATTCCTTACTTACCTCTCTCACTGTGTTGTTACTACTTTTTAAAAAACACAGATAGCTGATATTCACATCAAAATGTGAATATTATTTCTATAGAAATTTTCTGTAGATCACTTCTGGTTTTGGCAAAATGCATTTTATTTTCTTCTTCAGTTATGTTACATACTGTTTACCTTGCTGCTCCTTTCATGCCTTCAGTCACTTTCAAACCACAACCTCAACTCTACATATCTGATAATTAAATCTATCCATATATAAACGTTTCATATTTATTTCACATGGGCTGAAAAGAAGCAGGGATGGTTATATATATTGTAGTAAATAGTAGGTATGATTTTTGTGTTACAATTTAAAAGCAACAGACCTTTGTGTTGACCTGGCAAAACAGAATTTCAGGTTTTTATTGACCTGGCTGTAAGTTGTTTAACAGTGACCAAATGACTAGTCCATGACCTGTCCTAGGCTTCAGACAGGTAAATGGTAGAGGCAATAAAGAACTGGTAAAAAACAATAGTAAATGTTTTACAGTGTTAATAAGGTGTACACTGTGATGCCCATAACAAAATGCTTAGTGTAACAGAGTATTTTACCTTAATATACACATGAACTTTCAGTCTGTATTACATGTGAGAAGGACAATGATAATTTGCCCTTGTAGTCAGACTTACTGTCTGATTTTTCTTCCTGAGTAATTTTTATTTTTAATCATCTTGCCAATTGTACTTTCAAAAAAGGCTTCTAAAGAGTAAAAAATCCCTGCCCTGCCCAGCATTCTGTTAAGCATCTAGTAAGCACTGCTTATCTATGAACAGACTGGCAAAATTCTTGTACAAAGTCAATAATTCTGATTTTGCTTTTTTCTTACATTAGTCTCATTAAAATGTGCATTTGATTGATAAGAGTTATATTAATAAACTTGCTGTTAGTAAGAGGAAAATCAGGCCCACTGAGAGCTGAAATAAAGATTTAATTAGAAGAAATAAGCCACTGACTGTGCAGAATTACACAGGTAAAATACTTAAGGCTTGTGTATAAATCAAGAGTTAAACATCCTATTGACTTTTTCTCTGCAAACCTTGATTAATATCTGTACAGTTGTGTATGCCCCAGCATAGGGATTAATAATAGGAGAGAATCTCAGAAAACAGTCAAGAGATTTATCTTTACTGCTCTGTATAGTTTTGGACTAAATTTGCTTTTGTTGTTACGAGACTCAGGCAAACTTTTGAGAAATTTTTAGATTTACACAAGGGATTAATGGAAGTAATGCTAGGCCGACAATTTGGAAGAAAGATGTGATCTTCCTTTTAGAACTTTCTGAAAGAAGATGTCCAATATAGTTTTGCATATTAAAGGTTCTGATATTCTGCTGCAGTTTAGAAGTAATTTAGTTTGAATATATACTAAGAACCTACTCAATATTTGTAATCTTGCAATTAGAATAAATTGTGGATTAGTTGCATTTATTTATAAGCATCAACAAGCTAAATGTCTTCTTTCTTGAGCACAGAAAAATCAGCAACTGGAAAAGGTTATACTCCCAAGTGTCTCTTGGCTATAAAAACTTTTTACAAAACTTTTTCCCAAAGCCATGTGCAAATACAGTTCAGTGCAGGGTTTAGGCACAGCCTGTGTCCCAGTTGTCTCCTTTTCTTCTACTTAGTTTTATCTACCTGCTACAGCAACTTAACCCAAACTCCTTCCTAATAAAACCAAAATTTCATGTTGAATGAAATTACATTTCATGTTTCCCGTGTTGAATTTTTCAACATGGGAAAAAATGGGTAACATTAAAAAACACAGAGAGTATTGCTTTGCTCAAAGAAACAATGGTAACATTCAAAACAGCACTCCTGAGGTATCATCTAATGGCTTTACATTGTGTTTTAAAAGCAAACCTCAAATCCCTGTTTCAATAGAGAATAGAATGTCTCTTCCTCTTGAGAAAAGGCATGATGGCAGATTCTAAAATAATCTCTTGATATATCCTCTATTTATTTTCTCACTCCTCTTTTCATAGGCAGTTTTGACCTTTCATATGTCAGCATTCTCTGCTCTACTTAAATACTAGATGGTCTATGAAGATCCCTTGGATTTTACCCTACAGTACAGATGATAAGTCATTGCAAAACAGACATAATCTTCTTCAGCCCATAAGAAACAGAATTTTTCAGTGTCTAAATAATCTCCTGCCCTTAACTTGAATTCATCTGCTTAAAGCTTCTTTTTTCCTCCTCCAATTTTATTAGTTAACATCTTGTATTAGCTGCTGCTCAAGACTTCAGTTCCTCCTGTCAAGCATAAACTTATTAAAACTTGGGATATTAATATCTTTTTTGTCATATTTATCTGTATTAAATAAATCAACCTTCTCCCTGTGGAATCCCTGGGAAGTTTTCCACCCTTCTGTCTTGCTGCTAGATCTCAAGTCATCTGAATTGCAGTTCATTTATATTTTAGACCTTGGGTTAAGATAGCATCCTTCAGGTAATAAAATGTCTCTATCTGACAGATCTAAAGTGGTACTCTTCCAATGACAATTCCCTGGGGCACTTTATGTGGGAATCAAGAAGTATTTTTGCCTTGGTGGTTAAATAAAGGCTTAAACAGGGAATGTGTTTACACAGAGCACAAATGCATTTCTGGCGGGAAGATAACATTTCCCACCAGGTCTTTCTCATATTACTGGTAGTAGGTTATACACTGAATGTTAGTAAGTGGAGGCAGATACCCCTGAGGCACTTGTCAGCAAGATCAAGATGAGAGACAGAAATTCTGTCCATGAAAGACAGAGTGATGACTTAGCATCAGACAAGTCTGAATATAAGAAACGTAGAATGTTCACAGATATCCGGGTTTGTCCCTCTGTTTCGCTCTGTAGATTTTTGGCTATTGACCTTAAGCAGTGAATGCAGCTATATGAATAGGCATTTGTGAGTTTGAATTTTACAGAACTGAAACACAGAAATACTTGTAGTAGTTATAGTTGGTTTTATGACACATTTTCCCTGTAGTCTGGTTCAGTATCTCGATACAGTAGATTCAAACCAATCAGATCAAGAAATGGAGTTCCTGATTGCAGGCTTTTATTGCCTAAGAAAACTGATGAGCTTGGTTCAGGGGTTTGTGAATTCTGCTTCATCAGTCACTGATTTTCACTGGAGAGTTGCCTAAAAAGCACAAGCTATGCATTCTAAAGCATAGATGGTACCTTTTTCAGATTTTTTCCTGAGAACAATGGAACTCTTTATTGGTTGCACTGACACAGAAGAACCCAAGAATCAATAAACTAGGGTGTTGTCCTTGATAAGCTTTCTCAATTTATACAGGAGGCTGATGTTCCGTTTACATGTTTTGATCTCATTTCCTCTGGGCTGTTGAACAGAGTTAGATGGGACCTTTACCTAGAAATATTTTATCATGAAAGATGAGATAAGGTTTTTTACCACTACCATTTGAACACTCACTGTGTTGCACTGAATTTCCTTCAGCACAAAAACCCTGAAATAGTCAGTGTTTAATGATAATCCTAACTTGCTGCTAGAAGGAACATAATTTATGTGAGTAGATATGGACAGAACAAGCTGGAAACATACCCTTCTAAATCTTTTTTAATTCAGTATGTTTGACAGAAAGTGGAGTCAATTTTTGTTGCTTTCCGTGTTGTCTTTTCTTACTACACCTGCATCCATTATTGCTAGTCTGGTTCTGTTGGAGTCCAGGACATTGCTTTGGTTGCCCTGGAGGGTCAGGGACCTGGGCAGGGGGGTCTGGGACACCAGCCCAGAGCTCAGAGACACACTGGATTTGATTTCAGTCCATGGGAGAGGCTTCTTGCACTGCAGGAAGCATTGCAGGCCACAAGAGTGTAAAAATAGTGGTTTAGTATATCACAGGGTGAAAAAACAGTGGGTTTGGGATTCTTGGCATTGAAGTGAATGGGGCAAGATGGAGAATTTAGGGCGTTGTCCCTTTCTTCTTCCTTCTTGTTCCCTCACTCCATTTCTGCAGTGACGTTGGCACAAAGTAGTTAGTGAGGATTGGGTCAGAGTAAAGATGACCTTTTTAGTAATAGTGATAGACATTGGTAATAAATAGTAAATAAAGAATACGTAGCAATTAGTATAAAAGATAAGGACAGCCCAGAGACAGGGGGAGTCACCAGATGTCCGAGCCGCGGCAAACATCTTTTGGACACTGAGAAAATTGTAAGATAAGAACTAATAAACGAAGCATGTAACCTTGAAGACTCCGTCTTTTCCTGCGTTTGGCACAGAGCTTTGCAGAGGGCCAGAACTCTAAAACCACCTGAATGCCGGGGAATTTAAGCTCCTAAAAAGGAGCCCCCGACAACTGGCGTCCCTGACTGGGGAGAAACAACTGGCGTCTCTGGGATGGGCAGAAATGACTGCCGTCTCTGAGATGGGACAGAAACAACTGGCACCCCAGATGGGACAGAAACATGGTTCTAGTCAAGTCTGAAAATTTTGGTTTTGACTTTGATGAATGGAAGATAAGCCCCTTAGCTCTGAATGCTACAGAGGTGCCCAATATTTTGCAGTTACCTTAAGAACGTGCATTTTTACTTTGGTGGATTCTCTATTTGTATATTTTCATTGAATGAAAAAGTGCATGAAGAGACTTGTCTCTAAAGATTGGTTTATCAAGCCAAAGATGCTTATTTAAAATCAGCATTACCTCTTGGATCAGAAAGATGGTGTTGGAATGGACATTATAAAATATACTTAAGTTTACATTTCAAAGTCTTTACATGGATTTACATGTATACTCATTGAAGTGAATATGTGAGAGGGTTTTTTTACATTATTACTTTCCGTTTAAATTATAATAAAGAAATAAACAAAAGGATACAATAGAGAGTGAAGCTATAGTTATATTTGTTGTGTTTATGCACAACCCAACAACAGTATTCCCAGGACACCACAAAGTATTCCTATAACATAAAGGAAAATGAAAGGAATTTTTTCTAATATCATAAAGACTGCATATCCAAAGTATTATATTCTTTCTCCCAATATGCCAGTTTGCCATCTCTGCCTCTTCCTCCATGCAAGTGATTCTTGGAGAAAGCCCATTTCTGGGATTCCCACACCTATGCTTACCAAGATTTGTCATAGATGGCAACCACACAATAAGGTCAGCCAAGTCTTTCGGCAATGCCACAAATACCTTCCAACACCATTTAAACTTCCTGACTGTGGAAAAACATGGATTGCTGTTAGTGCCAGAATATAGTGGTTCCTGTAAACTTTTCTGTAGGTGTTAGTATTACTGGAGAAATGTGATTGGACTTTGTGCTGTCTTAGCTTTTTTGTTTACCTTATAGCAGAGGTAATTTTTACTGCAAACTAGTGAGAAAAAATACAAAATCTATTTGAAGTGTGTTTTTTACTCTGCTTCTCTTTGAGGGAGAAGTAGTTGACTAAGTGATAACCCAGGATATGATTAACCATTTCTAGTAACGAAAAGATATCCTGCTACTGCCTATTTAGTTTGGCAGTTATGATGTTCTGTAAAGGGCTAAGTGGAGTAGCAGAAGGTAAAAGGAATGCAGTCACTTTTTAATTGATAGTATGTCACAGTCACTGTACATATATATATGTACCATTGTGCATATAGCCATGTGTCAGTCAGAAAGTTTATTCAGATAATTTGCCCACTAAAACAAGCAGGAAGTTCACAGATCATTATTTGGTAAAAAAGTAAAACCATTTGAATGGATTCAGGAGACCCAGGGCACTCCTTGCTTCATCTCAAGGTCCTGTTGCTATAATTGTCCCCATTGGACACAGGCTGAGTCATTTTTAGGATATTATCTTCCTAGAGGATCAATAGTTTCTCCCCAGTCAGCACTAGGATCCAAGAATAGTTCAGTAGTTAGACTGTTTTGGAGTCCATTACGATAGATAGTATGGACAAAACAGTTCTTACTCTGCCAGCCTGGCTTGTCTTCCAACACATCTCTGCAAGACTTTGTCCTCTTACAGATTCTTGTGCCCCTTCCTTCCATCCCTTCTGCCCCTCCTCCACCTGCACACACAACATATTCTGGATGTCACTGCTTAAAAAGTGCAAAAATCCCAGGTTATGAGGTAACATTATTATTCACCACTTTACGAAGAGATGCCCACTTTTAGAGTCATAATATTCCCAAGGTGCCTGCAACCCCAAGAAGGTCACACAGGGTCAGGGGAGAGTCAAGCTGTTGTGACAAGGCTGCTGTAGCTGTGCCCATGTACTACTAATGACATGACAGCCAGGAGCTGTCAGTATTGCACAGGGCTTACACAGTGTGGGCATCTGGATCAACAGGGTGAAGCCCCAGGGCCAGGGTACTGGTCCAGAGACACCTCCACAAGACGTATGGTGGGGTCAGAATGGATCTATCCCTTGGTCCTGGCTACAAAGATGGTAGAGACACATCCTGACTTGTTTCAGAAGCAAGAAACTACAGCAGAGAGGGTGAAGAATAGGAGGTGGCTTACAGATGTCGAAACAAAGGGAAAGTTCTCAGATTTGTAAAAATGGTCTGCCATCACCTCATTTACTCAATGTTTGTTGTTGTAGAAAAATCTTTGGTGGGCATAAAGCCTTGCTGGTGAAAAAAAAGGTAACTGTTATAGTTTAAAAAAAAAAAAAAAAAAAAAAAAAAAGGGGAGAAGAAAAAATACTGTTGTCTCAGTCTCCAGTTAGAACATAGGAAATTCAGTTTCTGTAAACTTAGAGAAATGTTTAGGGACAGATTGGGAGAACAAAGGTCTTGATCATATACTATGTAACAGTGTTTCAAAGAAAACAGTACAGAATCTTCAAGCAGTGTGCACAACACTGTAGTATTAAACTATCAACTATGTAAATTAAACCAGCCAGTGCTCTTTTCACCTTTTTGTCTTATCCAAATGCAGGGGAAAGAAAGGAGAATTTTCTTTACTTTTAAAGTCAGTATTTGCAGCATTTGCACTTTAAGTAAAACCAGGAATAATAGTCTTTCTAGAGGAAATGTCCTTGCAAGTAATTTGAGATTTTGCAATTTTTAATCTTATTTATCACTAATCCTCAAGTAGGTGTTCCACAACATCTCTAGCCTATTACTTTCAAAAAAATAATTAAAATTCATTGTAATATTAAACACAATTATTTTTTGGACAGAAACATGACCTAATTACAGGCACAGAACTTTAATTTATGTGCTGGGAACTGACACTCAGTATCTTCTTTTTCATTGCTATTCAGGAACCTGGAAAATAGATTATTATCTGTGACAGGTTTCTGGCAGTCCCTCTTGGTTTGACAGTGTTATTTTAGAGAGAAGAGAAAGTCACTTTTGTATATAATGAAAGGAAAAGTTGTCAAGCATTCATACATATTTTATGCTGCATAAAACTTAAGTGCTAGAGGAAAGATTCTGTTTTCAGTCATGCCATTGTAAATTCATGTTGCTGCTGCTGACCTCCAGGCTTGCTTCAATGACACAGAATGGCATCTAGCCTGAAGGATTAATTCAGTTTTTTACACAAGCAATGCAGCTCTTGTAAGTCAGCTTGGCCCTTACTGTTTTTTTATTGGTTAGCACAGTCATGCACAACTGTGATGTGTATTTTGGCACTTTGGCATTTTCTACTGACATTGACAGAACTAAAAGCAATTTCTATCAAAGTACTTTCCTGAAATGGCATCAGGCATAGTCTGTATTATCTTTTTTTTTTTTTTTTTTTTTTTTTCTTTTTTTTTTTTTTTCTTTTTTTTTGGATGGAAGCTGTAACTCTGCTGCAAAAATTGACTTGGAGAGAAAAATATTTTCTAGTTGTATGATGCTAGCTCTGCCTTTACTTTGTTCTTGTAAAAGATGGTGAGACCCTTCAGGCATTTTTGCACATTGTTTTTATTTCCAAATGTTGCTGAAGCAGCATCACATGAGCACTGAGGTGAAACAGAGCAACCAAAGTAGTTTGGTTTCTGTAAGCTGAACGGAAGATGATATTGTCTTTAAAAAGCTTACTCATTAAGTTCATATAGTTGATAGGGAGAAAAAAAAATCTTGATTCTCTTACTGTGAGGCAGCTACTGTAAAATATATTGTTTATTTTAGCAGTAACCAATGAGAGGGTCTACACACACACACTGTTTCATTGAGGAAAAAACAATGTTCTACACATATCCTTCACAAAATATTTCCTTTCTAAAGAAAAACATGTTCAGAGTCGTGACTTCCTCTATGTCTTTTCCAATAAATGTATGAATCTACAGTGAATTTGAGGGTGTCATTATTTCAAAATACAAAAATAACTTTACTTTCTTTTTGCAGATTCAAAATAGTGGAACATTATATTGCATACCCTCAAGTATAAAGGTTTCATTGCTTGACTTTTTGTAGCTTTTTTAACAGTTCATTTTCTGCATATTAGCACATATATTAAAAAAACCTGCCAAGTGGAATCAACTTTCCCAGACAACTGGCAAGAGATTTCTAGCAGGAAAAAAATAACATTCTTAACATTCTGGTGGTGGTACTTAGATATTTACCTATGGAAACAGTAATAGCTCATGCCATGTCTCTTGGTTCTGGAATTTGCAACACAGGGCTGATATTCTTGACTGTACTGAATCTGGGAAAGAATGATGTGGTGCAGAGGAACCTTTGGGATGCTTAGGCTGGTTTCTGTGGGATTGAAAACAAGCGATGGTTCATCAAATTTGCTGTGTGATAAAGATTTGCCATATGCTAAGCAAGAATATCTGGTCCCAGGGGAATGACCTTCATCTTCTAAAGCACCTTCCAAAGGCACAGAACTGAGCAACATACAGCTTTGCCTTCTTTACCTTCTCAGGTGCCTCTCTCTCTCTCTCTATATATATATACATACATACATATATATACATATACACACATATCTACACTAAATGAGTGAGAGAGAGAGATGATTTTTTTATTGACAGCCCCCTGTAAATCAAGCAAACAAAACAAAAAACCCAAAGAAATTACTAAAACGTTTTTTTTTCCTTTGGCAGGATGACCCTGAGTTACATTTTTGTTGAATAAACTTGGAGCACTAAGAATGCACTTACCTCTTCTACATTTTCCTTTTTTCTTTCTAGCTTTGAGCAGTATAGTATGAAGTGTTCTTCTCAGATTTTGTTTGCAGGAAAATGCTGTTATGAACGTGATGTTTGTTTCATCTTTCTTTTAATATAATATTTCCTGCAGCAGGCTGTTATCTTTTGGAAACTTTTTTTTTTTTTTTAGCTTCATAAGTGTGGTGTTTTAGAGTTCCATTTCTTACTGCAAGTAAGGATTATAATAACATTATATTAATACTATTAGCTAATTTTGCTACTCATAATAAATTTTTATGTTACTAGAAGCATTATAGTCCAGCCTGTTCCATATACCATTCAGCTGGATTAGCATTTTGAGTGCTATGTCTTCCCCATGTCAGGAATCTCTGGTCAGTGTTACAGGTTATTAGTTTCCACAAGGGTGTATCATAATTAGAACAAGGTTTTATGTTTTTAAATAATGGCAAGCAACCCCATACATTGGCAGTAAATATCTGAAATACAATCATCCAACGAGAAAAATCCACTTACATTATTCTAAGCAGATACTGCTCTCACCTGTTGCTCCAGGCGCTCTGCAGCTGAATATAACTTCTTAAGTTCTTTTTTGGCAGAAAGACTGAGTGTCCATTACATTTTTTGAAGGCTTCATCAGGCATTTTCAGTATTAGGTCTCCTTGCCATTCCCATAATCATGAATCAGAGCCAATGTAACCAGGATTTTTGTAAGTGGTGAGCCATTGAACAGTCATATTGTAGGGAAATGCAGCAGGTCTCTGAAAAAATTTGGATTTTCCCAAGCAGGATTTTTTCCCAGGATTTTCATGTCTTACTTTGTGCTACTGGCCAACTTTATTTCCAAGAGTGAGCAGAAAAGGGTTATGCCAAGGAAAGAAATGTTAGATGTATTGTATAACTGTATACTGAGGCAGATAGAGGTTGGGAGAGGACTTGAGTCAATGTCAGAGAAAGATTTTTGGCAAACATGGTTTTTTAGGTATATATATATACATATATTTTTTTTTTAAATATTGTATTTGTTTTATATCTTATATTGGTAGCTCTGCAAAAAGTTAAAAAGAAATGTGCTCGTTTACTACTTCCTGATGTTACTGATTCTTTATGGAATCTTTCATTCTGCTTTGATTTGTTTACACAGGTGTACTAACTACTCCTCAGCTACTACAGCTTCCTTAGAAGTTTCCTCCCATATCGTGTTAAATTCCCTTTGACAAATATGCAGAGAAAATAAGCTTTGCTAATGTACAGGCATTTGCCATGTACAAACAAGTGAAGAAAATTGCTTAACTATTTTTACCTTTTAAAGTATGTGTTATTTTTATGGAAATAGTCTGAGGTCCAATATGGTGTCCTCAGAGAAATTTCTGCATCAACTATGAATATAAAGGTACAAGTCGGAAAAGGAATTATACAGTTCTAACTAAAGGCTAAATAGTAGTGGATTTTTCCTTCCCCCCCCCCCCTTTTTTCTTTTCAAACAATAATTATATTAAACACGTAGCTCTGTAGTTTGTTCCTTAAAGTTAATTCAAATTCTACAGAACTTATATAAACCATAAGGATATACCTTCATCAAATTCCAACAAAAGACAGTTTTAAAAAGCTTGAAAGAATTCAGTAATACTTGAAAATCTCTTTTAAATTATAAACATAATAACACTTAGTACTGATGTTACTTTATATTAATAGTACCTTTAATAGCTCTTTCTTGTATCATATTTTGCATGCACAAGAGGAACTTTTCCTTTCATTTTAATTATCTATGGAAAAGACAATTGTATGTTCATTTACATCACCCAAAGGTTGCAAAGTAGAATTATTTCTTAATACTATTAATAGTTTCTGTGAAATTCATTATCATTTATTAAAAAAATTGATATGCATTGTCATAAAAGTGATGAGCAAATTGTACTAGGTGTAAAATTAAAGAACATGTCCTTGCAATATTCATAATTTAGAAGAAATTGTATCTTAAATAACATCCTTAATTTTCTGGATATCATTAACATCACTACAATAGAGCTGAGTAGAAAGAAAACATCATATTCAATAGCTCATATTTAGTTTGGATCAAAACTTGCAACTCAGATCTGCTTTTGTCATTTGTTAAGTTTAACCAGGAATTTAAATATCCATAACCAAACATGCAAATTTATTGACTCAAAATTCTGATTATACTGACATCCTGAATTAGCAATGGGGTATGAAACATTGCAGTAGATCAATTTTTTGGCCATTGTATATAATGGTTCATACACTTAGCATACAGAAGCCCGAAATAACATCTTGTCTCCACTCAAAACCAGTACAGTCTCATAGGAAAACTGGTATTATGTTGTTTTGAATTTTTGAGATCTTTGAGAGCTGCCATGTATCCTCAGTTCACGCTGGGAACAGTAGAAATTTGTGCATTGTAATTAAGAGCCCAAAAAGGCTATGATGCTGAAGTCAAAATCAGTCAAAACCTCAGGCCAAAATAAATCCAATGAGAATTTGTATCTGACTGCTTCTGAGAAAGGCTCTACGATGCACCTTTTTTTTTTTTTTTTTTTTTTTTAAACCCAATTATACTCTTCAGATTATCTAAGCACAGCAGCAAAGAGTCCAAGAATGTGCAAGGTCCTTTCCTGTGAGTATTCACAGCAGTTCACATCATGTCAGTGATGCCTGTCTGGTGCTTGTCAGCACTGTCAGGACTCACTGCCTACCTCAGGAAGTTCTATTTTCAGTTCATTCCATATTCATTTAATGTAAAAGGCAGGTGAGGGGGAGTGACAACAGGGATCAGAAAGCCCTTCTCCAGAACCTTACTTGCTGTCATTTGATCCTTTGAGATTTAGCCTGTCAACTTAAAAATGTTATTTCACAGTATTTGAAGTTATTGCATTGCAAAGAGCTGGTTGAAGGTATGAAATTTGACTAAGATCTGCAGTTCCATTCTCCTGACAATCTGATTATTTTTATTATGGAAGTTAATTTGGAACTAGAAGTACCACTACCTCAAGAAGGAATATAGCATATATATTTTTTCCTCATGTTAATTAGTGATATTCAGTAGAAAAAGCTGTACATGCTCTGACTGGTTGAGTCTTATGAATGTTCCTGTGGCCAAGCAGCAAAAATAGAAGCTGTTATTCATTTCAGATTAAACAGGAGTTCAAAGTATTGTGTCTTTTTACTTAGAGTGTTACAGATTCAGTAAACTAATACGTTGTTTGTGGGTTTTTTGTTTGTTTGTTTTTTGTTTGCATTTTTGGTTTTTTGTTTTGTTTTGTTTTGTGGGTTTTTATGTTTGGTTTTTTTGTTTTGTTTTGGTTTGGGTTTTTTTTTTGGTTGTGGGTTTGTTTTTTTTTGTGCCAGGAATTCTTCAAATAGGACATTTTAAAAGGTTGTCACTGCCCAGGGTAGATGATTAGTAGATGAAATCCAGCAGATTTCTACCATCTATGCTCTTGAGAGACTGACTGGCAGGTTACAAGGAAATGCCACATGTCACTCATTCTCATGTGTCAGGACTCTCACCTGTCCCACTCCAAAAGGGAGGGGGAGCAGTATCTTAGGACTTGCATGAAAATATGTCATTGGCACTAAACTGTCAAGCCTACAAGGGCCATTGAGGATGTTATACATGATAAAAATTTACTGGAATAAATCTCTTGGTTTCTATAGATATAAATGCTCTTAAGTTAAAAGAAAACTCTGCAGTTTTCCCTCATTCCCCATCTGTTCAAGCCCTCCAAGAGTTACATCTCCATGAGGGCACCCAGATATATACATGCACAGAGTCCTTATAATGTGCACCATACTTACTTTAAAATCAATATCAAAGCAAGCAGAATACCTTTCTTTGTCATTCAAGCTCCTGAAACGCAAGGTGTGAAAGAGTTGTAGCTCTGCAGAAGTTTTATAAGAATTTGTTCAGTCTTTACCTATTTTCCTTTCTCCTCTTGTTTGAGGTAAGGAAAAAAATATATAGCTCAGAGATCAGGAATTTTATTCCTTTTGGCTCAATGAATGAATGACTTCAAATTCTGTTGTGCTAATAAAATTACTGTGGGAATAATGCATGATACACCATCCTACTTAGAAATGGGACACAGTTCTGGGTAAGTGTTTAGCCCGTCCTTGTGTATTTCAACATTGGTAAAATGTTTTGTGCTGTCAAAGGACATTAAAAAGAAGTGCTGAGGGGGTTTTGGGTGTTTGTTTGGTTTTGTTTGTTGTTTTTTTTTTTTGGGGGGGGGTGTTTGTTTGGGTTTTTTGTGGGTTGTTTTGTTTTGTTTTGTTTTATTGTGGGGTTTGTTTGTTGTTGTTGTTTTGTTTTGTTTTGTTTTGTTTTAAATTAGGAATGACCTTCATCAAATTTTAATGTTGTAAAAGCAAACATTAAGAAGTTGTTTTCTCATTGAAAATATGCTGAGTTACATTTTTTGTCCCATGCCACCATAATCAGTCTTTAAAATTATTTTTGGAATAGTAACTGTGATGGAAAAAGACACATACCATATGCATAATGTAGCCAAATCTGATGGGTTTACTATATATACCAATTCAAGGAGACAGAATATTTTTAGGATTTTGCTAGATTTTGTCCCTTAGAATCAAATAATTTAGTATAAATAAATTAAACACAGAAGTTCATCATTATTATTTATCATTATGAGAAACATATTGCACTTTGAAAAATAATCCTAAGAGAATAATTAATTTGCTTTTCACAAATTGATCATTATTATATATGATTGTATTGTAACTAACTAATATATCAAAGAGCTCTAGCATAATCAAATTATTCTTATTTTGACTCTTGCAATGTACAAACACACAGACAGATGGGAAATACATCAATTGAAAACCTGTCCTATGAATATGAATTTCTGCAAAACCTTTCGGATTTTAGTGGGCTTTAACAAAATATTTACCGTTTAGCATATTTTTTTGCATTTCTACTTCATCCATCATCTGAAGCCTGACATAGTGTCATTCTTCTGAGTCAGTTTTGCAACAAATCAGGAAAACCCAAGTGATTACTCAAGCAAAGCATATGTAGAAGGTGGAGGAATATGAAAGGAGCCAAGCCAAAGTCTAATAAATTGTGTTTAAAACTTCATCTCTCTCTCCTAGTTAGGTTGTGAAGGTACCAGGTGACTTTATGCACAAGCTGGAAACCCTTCAGGCTCAATATTCCAGCTGCCTGTGTGGTAGAGAAATCATCTAGGTTCTCAGAAATTTTATGAAGCTGACAGGAAGCAAAAGTCACAGAATGTTTCTGTGCAAACCTCATGAATGTAAAGACATTAAGAGAATACATTCTCCAATGATAAAAATCTGTGCCTGTAACTGAGCATCCTATGAATCAATACTAAGAGGAGTAGCACAAAAAGATAAGTTTTGAAAAATCACGAGCCTAGTTCTTGCACACTGTGAAATGGCCTTTTAGGTTGAAACTGGTTTTAGGACTTTTCATGTCCTTTGAGCTTCTGAGAACTCAAGTGTAAGGGTTGTTGTGGGGGTTTTTTGGTTTTTTTTTTTTTCCTGTGTATTTTGTTTTAGTAGTAGCTGAGATCCACTTGTAATCACTTTTCTCCAGGAATTGCCTATTTCAGTAAAGCCTAAGATACATTAGGGTGTGATAAAAGCACAAGTTAGTGGCATGAATTGCTGTCTGTTGTGAGAGCTCAGAGGAATAAGAACTGCATGTCTCTGCTGGTGAGTTTCCAGACAAACCTACCTTTTCCACTCCTGGTTTCTTATTCTTCAAAAGGCAAAGTAAGTGAGAAGTTTATGCCTCAGAAAACACGAAGAGAAGGAAGGATCATTCAGGCAACTTGCTGTGGGTAGCAGAGGCCAGATAATGTACCCAGAAACTTCCAGCATTCTTCAAGAGCTGTGTATTACAGACCTGAGATATAAGGAAGGAGTTTCCTTTGGAAGGCAAAGCTGAAAGGAAACCTATTTCCTTCAGCAGCAGGGAACAGCATGAAAAAATGTTTGTGGAGAGCAGTGGAGGAAGATAGAATAGGGAGAATCAGTATCTCTTTGTACATAAGAGTGAAGTTGTGTGTTCTTACAAATAGGCTGAGGTGGAATGTTTTATTTCTATTTGTTGCTACTTGATAGCGGCAGCTTTCCTTACCCAAAGTAAGGGGTACATTTCATTATTACTTGTGTGTTTCTATCAGTGTATTATGGGAATACTGGAATGATACAGGAATGCTAGATTAAGTACTGGCAAATGGCTTGACTGTATTCCTTACCAAGTCAAGAGATAATTTTCATATTCCACCCTGGGCTTCATGTTATGTTACACTGATGAGTAGCACTCTAGCAGGTTCATGTAATTTATATATGAATATATGACATACAAAAGTACCTTTGGCAGAAGTGCACTCATGCTTTCAGCGTCTAAAGTTAGGATGCACTGGTCCAAAACTGCGAGGTGTTCTTCTGTGTTTGACTCAAATGTATTATAGAACAGGAAGTTGTCTGTATTTTTTTACGAAGCTGTGAGGAGGGAAACAGCTTATAATTGTCAGACAGAGTTGTCCAAAGATTGAGAAGAAAGATTAATTTCACACAATTATAAGAAACCTGGTTTTCCATGTTTTTCTTCTAAAAATATGCACGAAGTTGTAGATAACACTCCCTAAACTTACAGTATTGCTGCACCTTTCTCTTCATCTCATTCTGTGTCATACTTCTTGCAGATACAGATGCTAGAATAGCTGGAATATCCTTGGTTCAGGACATGCTCTGTTGCAGTCATATATTCTTGAATTATTTTTGTAGTCTGTCTTTAGTGTGGGTATTCAGACTGAGGACACAATGTTCAGCGTTGTTATGACCAATACATAGTGAAGTGGTTTTAATACATCACCAATAGTGGGTAAATTTACAAAATCTACAATTTCCAAGCCATAAAAAAAATAAACCTCTTAAGCATTTTATCCTTAATGCTGTAATTTTGATGACTCTTAATTGTTCGCTTTCCCCCCAAACAATCTCTCTACATCATTACTTGTATCGAATTCTTTACTTACTCAGATCTATTTTTGAATCCATTTGTGGACCACACCTTATTCTAACATTCAGGTCTCCATACTTTTTTCCATTCATAATATTTTGGTTTTCATCTTCTCCATTTTATGTATATAAAGGAGATTAAAACCAGCCAAAACAGTATTATGGGAACTAAAAGAGAAGAGATCTTAAAATATAAAGATCTATACTAATTTTACAACATGGATGGTTTCACAACCCTAAGTAAATTTGGAAAAGTATATTAATTTTCTGAAAGCACTTCAGTAATGTAGCCATCAGGGAGGCATAACAGAATTTTAGGAATAAGGATAATTATTGGGATTGTAATAAGGGGATATAAAGTGGCCATGGATCAATTCAGACTATAATTCAAAGGAATAGAACAGAACAATTAGAATAATAATGCTCTGGTGGGTCCAGATTGTAGCAGCTAGAAGGGGTCCCATCAAGTCCTGAATGTAAAAATGTGTATTCCTGCAGAACTGAATTCACAACTGTAATACAGAAAAAGATGATGCTGGTTCTTAGTATCCTTTCTCTTTTTGGCAAACTCATCTTGCAGCATAACTGTTTGGATTTATTTTTACAATGCAGAGTTAAACTTAGAGGCAAATTCTGTCAAGTTTGCCCACTTGCTCATACTGCATTAGTGTCTTAGTTTTTATTCACTGATGATTTGTACTTGTAAAAAAAAAAAATTCTAGACAATCACAAACCCAAACAAAGCCTGCTATAATTACTTAAGCACATTTCCTCAGTAATACTATTTGCTGCTCAGCTAGCAATATGCTGCTATGTGCTGCTTACAGACCTTTTCACTAGCCTCAATTCTCTTGCCAGGCTGGGCTTCCTATCTTTTGGTCCAGATATTTCATCCCTTGCATAAATTCTTTTATCTCTTCTACCCAGTCCAGTTAGCAAGGTCTTAAAATATGAACATCCATTGATCTTGTGTCATATACTGTATCTTTTTTGCCTCTGCAGGCATATGGGTCATTAAAATCCATATTTTTATCTACTCTATGTATTTATGGTTTCTTACCATTACTACTTTTATTTTCTGCCCAGCAAATGTAGTTCTTCTTTGTCAGGAATCTTCAGTATGTTTTGCTTCTTTGCTCCTTTTTATTTCCTTTTTATTTCCAAAAAGGATATTAAAAAACCTAAAATTGATGTTTGTCAAGTTTTTATTCATTTTCTTAAGTTTTTAATGATGACTTAAAAATTTAACAGGATTTTTGTTTTTAATAACTGAGCACTAAGCACTAGAAAATATTCTCTTTTTCAAAGTAAGAAATAAAACAATGGACTTTTTCTACCAGATTTACTACACTGGTTTACAAATTTATTACCTGGAATGTGGTGATGAGTGAAGATGGGACTGAAATTCTCTTAGATGCTACAGGTAGCTGAAAAACAGCTACCTGTAGCATCTAAGCATAGGTTAACCTCTACTGTTTTGCAAATACCTGTAATAGATATATCACATTTCTATAAATAGCAGTGTCTATTAAATGTTATTAACCAGTAGTAGATATATCATATTCCTGTAAATAGTGGAATATTTTTTATGTTGTTAACATCACATAAGTTTTAATGTCAAGTCATCATAACAAATGTAAGAGGCAGCTTTTGAAATTTAGGGAGCAGCAGATCTATTCCACAGAGCCCTGAATGGCGCAGCCAACTGCTAGATAATGGAGAGATGGATCGTAACTCATGTTGCTTCTATATTTTCCAGTACTTACTGTGTCTTAGGCAAATTAATTTTTTTTTTAAATTCACGTTCAAGTGTCTTTTTGTATCTCACAACATGGTTTCCCTTTAGAAACTCTTTGTAATTACCTTTGAATTTGGTTTTCACTGTTTCTGAAAAATACTTCTGCTCTCACAGTAGATTGATTCATTAGATTGGATTTCACTTGCAGGCACAATGCAGCGTATACTCTTGCATGTCCTGTCTGAGAAGAACTGGTGTGAACAAGCATGGGCTTGCACAAACTCCTAAGAGGTTTAGAAAAACCAAATGGAAATTTTTCCATTACCTCAGACTTGTTTCACTTCTTTTTAGCTATAAAATACATGTTGGGGATTAGTATCTCACTCAATGTATTCCAAAGAGTAAACATCTCAAATATAAGTATACTAGTTCTCAACAGCTCATTAAAAACTAATCCATTAACATATTTTTACATGCATATTTACAATATAAATTTATATATTCTTAAAAAAAAAAAAAAAAAAAAAAGAAGTTTTGAAAAAAGTTTAAGCAAAAGGAAATATAAATCCAGTGCTTTGTAGAATTAGGTGTTTATATTTTTTGGCTAAACACAAATTATAATTTGCATTCCTTATCACTATTTAGAGTTAGAATAAATTTTTTAGTCAGCTTTTCACCTGTGAATGACTTTTTTTTATTTTTAAAAACAGATATTATTTTTTTAGCATAGAAAGTGTTACATTGTCCATATAATGTTTAACTCCTGTTTTCTGTGAATTCCAATTACACGTGTAAGGCAAAATTAGAAACCTTCAGCCCAATAGCCAGCCATTTCATCACATGTCTGGGAAAATCAAACCATATTTATCATCTGAATGAAATGTGTCCTTGACTAAAATGTATCATTTATGTTGAGTATGCTAATAATGATACATTAGGAAGCAAAAAGCTATTTATTAAAATGATAAAATAACTGTCATTTCTATAAACTTCCACTCTGAACTCCACACTTCTATATGCTCTGTTAGAAAATAATGAGGTCTGAATGAACTTTGAACAGAACTGTATTGTAGATTTGAGGAAATTCTGTCTCTGGATGTGTAGAAACTTCACTGCATCAGCCAAATAAATAGTGCTGTTTAATTAGCTATCCCATCGCATTGGGGAGAGTAGGTTTGCCACAATAGAAATACACCTCAGTTGGTGACAGAGAAGAGATCAGAGATTGCTTGGATGATCTGCTATTCTCTCCTTCAGCAGACTCATGAGGAATAGGAACTTTAGGGTTAATACCAGGGACAGGCTGTGATAATACCAGAAAGAGGCTGCTTGACAGAGTATCCCTCCCTTTACTTGTTTATATGTGCATATTTCAAATTAGAACATCTGGTTCATTTGGGAAAAAACAAGCAAACAAAAAAATGCAAAAATTCAAGATGAGTCCATTCTTCAAGCTCCAAGCCTGAAATTGTGTCCAATTGTCTAATTTTATCATTTTATGAAAATTAGTATCATTGCATACAGATTTTGTTGTTCTTACATTCCGTAATCACCACAGCTGTTCCACTACAGCAAATGCTGAAGGGTAGCAAGCTTCTTAATAATCACTGGTGCTTATACTTATGTGTTTGCCAGGTACAGTCAGTTTTCATATTAGGTGCATTCCTGTCCTTCAGTTTTGTTCTACTTCCATCAGAGCAGATGTGTTGCAATGCCACTGCCAGAATAGGAAAAAATTGCTCTCTGTGCAAGTCACGTATGCACAGATGTTTCCTTGCATGCTGCATTCCTCCTGTGATATGCTGATAACTTTGGCAGTAGGAAAAATGTCATTTGCAGCCTGTGCTACAGCAATGAGGATTCTCTTCCAGAGTTTGCATGAATAAAAACAGTTCAGTAAGACTGTCTTTGCTTTTAGTTATTTCTGTCCTTTTGTTTTTCTTGAATCTAGAAGATGAAACTCTATTTTTTTGGTGTATATTTGCTTTTTAGAAATATAAACAATATCTACAATTGTTACCATATGATTATTAGAAGATTAAGCAGTGTCAAAAGTAGTCAACAATTCCCCTGCCAGAAGAGAAGAACATCTCTAAATGCATCATATCCCACTCTTCATTGGTGATTATACCACTATGTCAGCAGTTCTATTCCAACCCTCTGGTTTTGAAATTAAGTAACAACTTTTGAGGGTCCCTTTGGGCTAAGATTGGCCAACTAATTCTTGATGAACAAGATAAAGACTTGAAAAAGGAAAAAGATACTAAACTCTAATATAACTAACTCTGAAGTTTATATTTAGAGGAAGAAGAGATGCAAAGGTGAGATTTGATGAACTGAACCCATAAACTGGGATTTAATTGCTTTTAGGAGCAAAAGATAGAAACTTTGAAAAGAGGGTGTAATATTATTTGAGAGAGACATCAGAGTTTATGCATCATGTGTTGTTATTGTAGATTAATCTCCCCATTCTGCTTTCTGTATGATTCCAGAAGGAAAATACCATTACTGGTTTAAAAAAGAACATATTTGGTCACTTGAATATAAAACAGAGATTAAGCAATTAGAGAGCATCCAAAGGGCAACAAAGATGGTGAAGGGCCTTGAGAGGAAGGAATTGAGGAGCAGCCTGGAGGGGACTGAGGGAAGACCTCATTGCAGTTACAACTTCCTCATGGGAGGAAGAGGAGGGACAGAGAGTGATTTCTGTCGTGACCAGTGATAGGACCTGAGGGACTGCCTTGAGTTTTGTCAGGGGAGGTTTAGGTTGGATATTTGAAAAAGGTTCTTCCTCCAGAGGGTGGTTGGGCACTGGAACAGGCTCCCCAGGGAAGTGGTCACAGCACCAAGGCTGACAGAGCTCAAGAAGTGTTTGGACAATGCTCTCAGGTGCATGGTGTGACTCTTGGCATGTCCTGCGTGCAGGGCTGAGTTGGACTCAGCGATCCTTGTGGGTCCCTTCCAGCTCAGGATATTCTGTTATAGCTAAACCATGTCCATCTAATGGAAAGCACAGGTGCTAATACAATTGTGCTGCATATCAATGTAGGGTTGCCTTGCTTCCCCCATTGCTATATTGTTGTGAAATCATTGTAACTGACAAGATGAATCAGCTTTTGCTGCTCTAGCCATACCCTCTAATAACTTTGTTCTGCCTTCTGTGCTGTGCCTTTAAAGACTACTATTTAAGCCTGAGTTTAATTCAAAGAGATATCTTGATTTAGATGCATTAATTTTATTCCATATTATGCAGAGGTGAAATTTAATCATCTATAAATTTTTAGTATTTGTAACTTCAGTAACCATTTCATTATGCCTAGCATGAACAGACCAAAGTCTTCTTGACTTTGTGTGTGTGTGTGTGTGTGTGTGTGTGTGTGTGATAAAGGTTTAACATTCAAGAATTTTTTTCTTGTTTTGATTTCCTTTTGACATCATTTAAAGATTATATTATGTGTGTTTGAAAGAAAAAGCAACACTTTCCATACTTGAGAAATGAAATGTTTCAATTCACCTAAATCAAAGCAGCAGTAACAAAGTCACTTCATTATCTTAGTGATGAGTGACCTTGTAATATTATACTGCTTCTTTAAATGCTGCATGAAGGACTACAGCATCTCTTTTTCAGTGTTTTATTAAAAAAAAAGATAATCAATAAAATAAAATTAAAACCAAAGAAAGTTTACTTTCTCTGTCAGCTGTTAAATTAAAAGCAACTCATGAAATGTACCTCTGCAATAAAAAGGACTGATAAAATTTTGCTTACAGATCCCACACATTTTTTCTAATTGTGTCACTTAAATACTATTGTCTGTTGTATAAAAATAGCTGATATTGGTGTTAAAAATATGAAAAAGCCTCACCTGCTGATTGTCCTGATGCTTGGCTGAAATTTAGAGGCTTACAGTCTCTTTCCATTCAAAGCAGAGATGGTTGCTGCAGTTTACTGATTCAGTCTGGTGTTCTTCCAGTGCAGTTCTTTTTGTTTGTTCTGAATGGCCAGAGGCCCATTGCCCAGGCCCAGTGGGAACCAGGCAAGAGAGATGGTTTCTCTCCTTACATTTTCAAGTTTCTTTCAATCAGAATTGTAACAAAAGCTCACTTTCCTTTGACTTTTTATCACTGTCATCTTAAAAGCGTTTTCTGACTGCCTCAACGTGCTCCTCCTAATCTTTTTAGTGTATTTTTACCACTTTTCCTAGGCACATGAAAACATATTTGTGCAACTGATCTCTGTCTATCTCTGCTAGGCTTAATCTCGTGGATGGAAGAAAGTAGACTACAGGCATCGTGTGTTGTCCAGGCTTGCACACAGTCTGTTTTTCCATAGGCATAATAGTCATTAAATTAGTGAATACGTGTGTGCTGTCATATGTTATTTAGGGAAAAAATCTTGCCATTTTTATGATGGCAAAGGCAGACATCTCCATTCAGTTGCAGGTCATGTTCATCATTTTAACAATGGAGCTGTTTGTGGAACCATTTTCTTTCTATATGGGATCTCAGATATGAATGATAATCTAGATTTTTTTTTCAAGATGCTATTGTTCATCTGACTTAGAGCACAGCTTGTGAGTAGTTTCAAGGACCTGACTAAAAGTGCATTAACCACAGAGTAGCAAATACAAAGAAGAGGTGAGAAGGCTACCCTAGAAGGTCAAAAAAGTGTGTTTATGGATGAAGAGTAACCTATGATTCCAGTGTGAAAAGAGCTCTCCATGAGACTGAACAGTTTTGTGGCTTGTTAGAGAAAGAACATTCTGCATTTGTATGATCATTATTGTGCAAGAGGATTCAGTCCATGATTTTACATTGCAAAAACATTCTGTAGCAGTTTTGTTGTATTCAATTTGCAGCTTTAGAGACATTTGAAAATATTCTTTTATTCTGAAATTCCTCTATGATCAGGTTCTCAGCTGTGGTTTCTGAAACAGATGTTTCAGCCCAATGGATGAGTTAATACTTTACAGCACAGGAGAAAAAAAATGAGAGGCAATAAAAAATACTATAATAATAGCCTTAATTGATACAGATTTAAATAATTTGTCATTGAGTCATGACTTAGAAGTTCATTATAATGAACTAGAAAATAGTCATATAATTGCATCTAAATATTTACTCATATAAATAAAACAAAAACTGAAGTGAATGTTGGGGTCTTAGTCCACTGTACACTGAATATTGCAAAAGGCTTCCAGTGCTCTGAGTATGTTTTGAGAAAGACAATTGTCCTTAGCTAAATCACTGTTTCCTACTGTTAGAAATAAAAAAAATGCTTCATGATTGTTTTTCAGATCAGGTGACTGGGAGGGGTTCCATTCATAGGAAGAATAAGGTTCCAAAAAGCAATAAAACCCTTCTTTTAAAAAAATCTCATTTCAAGATAAAAGGTCCATTATTGTCTTCTGTGCCAACATCACAATATAAATATTTTCTAGGCCATAATATTTTTTTTTATGTGCGTGTATGTGTTCTTTGATTTCCTGCTGTGTACTGTTCTTTTCAGGATACTCACCAAAGAAGTTTAACCTGCTCCTGCTCTGAAATATCATACACTTTTTGGTCAAAATAATAGTCCTTAGGGTACTACTGTGCAGCTTGTATTTTCCAGAACTAATATTCTCTCCTTTGCAGTGATTTCAAGTCAGTACAAGAGACTTGTACTATATGTATTTTTGTTATTTTTCTTTTAAAGGGACCTATATTTTTCAGTTAGGGATCTGCTGTGGTTTGACTGAAGTCTGTCTGGATTAATCCTTGTTCTTTTTTAACCCATTAACTGTTGAAATTGTTTGTGCGTCTTGAACAGACGAGAGGTTTCAAATTACTTTCTCCAGAACTGACAGCAGAGCTCAGTCTAGGAAAAAACCCACCGAGGCTGCACACTGTCCAATAAGGCAATCAGCACAATGCACTACCACACTTGTATTTCCAGTTGTGATCACACTTTATGTTTTTATTAGATATTTAAAACCGTGCTATGACTGCAAAGTTAAACATTAGGAAACCTAAGGCATCTAAGGCTTTTACAACTTTAGTTCGGCAGCATTTAATATATGCAGTAAGAAGCTCTCTAATTAAATAATGGTTCTCCCCATATACCCTGCAAGAATTCATTTAGTGCACAAAATGGTCTATGCATACTTAAAAAATGGTTACTCAATGTTTTGGGTTTTTTCCTCATCACTCAGAAATGCAGCCATAAGCTTAATTGATTTCTGTAAGTACAGAATTGCCCATTTACATGTGGCCATCCATATGGTGTCTATGAGACTGCCTTAGGAAGATTTCTGCATTTATTTTCACATCTGCAGGCCCTTTCGTCTGCTTCTGCACATGCCATGCTGAAGCACATAAGTAAAAGGTAAAAATGTCCAGTAATGTGAACTGCCTTTCTTGTGATGTGGTGTTTTGTATCTTGATTTGCATCTCTTGGCACTGTTGTATATTAAATCTCTGGCATATCAAGCTGCTCTGAAAATAGGGATTGGAATGTGTTTGTTTTCTGTTATGAGGTGTCATCAAGAAAAAAATCTCTGGTAAAAGTATGAGGAGTTATCCATTTTTCTAAGGCAGCATTTTTTCACTTCCAGAGTTTACCTTTCCTATTTGCCATTTTCCAACATATCCCTTCCCACTTCTGTAAAAAATGAAGTAGAAAATTCTATGTGCTACAGCTGCATAATCTGATCCTGTACCATGACATCATTCTGGACACACGTGGGAGAAACAATGAAATGGAATCACTGTGATAACCCTTCAGAAGAGTCAATAAGCAAAATTAGAAATTTTGCATCCAACCTACAGAACAAAAACTAATCAAATCTTGTACATTTTTAGTTTGTGTAGAGGCAAAGCCCAGAGAGAAATCAGAAGTCATTGGCTGTTCTGGGATTCTGGTGGTATATCCTATTTTAGCTAATCATTTTAGTTGTTCCCTCCTTTGACTTGTCCAGCTATTTTTCTTCTGTTGCTGTTGCTGCCTGAGTTAGTTTTCTGCTACCTCATTTGCTAAACAGATCTTTAATTCTGATTTATGCTTGTTTGACTGTAGCATCCTGACTAGCCAGGCCAAGTTCTTTCCTAGGTTGCTGTTTCTCCAGCTAGGTCTGTGTTCCTTCTTTTACTCTTCCTGGTCACATTATCTGCCTGCCACTTGTTCTCTATGACTTTGCAGCTCCTTCCTACATCTGTTGCTACTATCTGCTCTCAATCAATTCTTCTTGACACATTTCTCCCCCAGGAGAAACCTTTAGGGGTTTTGTTTGGTTGGTAGATTGGTTTATTTTGTTTTAATTACCTTTTTGGTTTTATTTAGTTAATGACATTCTCCTGGTACTACAGATTCTTTTCTTATTTGTCCTGTATCCATCTCCCTCATCTTCAGTCCAAGTATGGCTTCATCAAGATAATTCTTCCAAAATTTCAGCCTTCACTTGGCCAGATATTAAGAGACTTTTCCCTTCTCCAGCACCCATTGCTTCTTGGCCTCCCCTGATGTACTTAACTTTCATTTTAGTTCTTTTTAGTCAGTTCTGTCTTTCCTTCCACACTCACACTCACATTTTTGCTCTGACCATCAACAAGTTCAATTTAACCATGTTTTAGCGTTATGCTGTTTTTTCATTCTCCTTCCAAAGTGTTTGTCCAATTCCTTTCTTTCTGTACACTAATAAGTCAGTTTGCTTTTATGGAAAAAGTAGACAGCAGAGGAGAGATGGACTTCTTGTCTTGCAGCAACCAAAATGAAAAACAAAAAGAAAAGTCTTCATGCTCATAAATGTGATCATCAATTTTCCTTCTAGTGATGGTTTCGTTCTTTCTAATTATAGTATATAGTGGGTTCTGTGTTTACCAGGTATATTAGCACAAATTTTTCTGAAATCTTAGCATTAATATCGATCAAATCTTGTTGGTCATGCACAAATTCTGTTAATTTCTGAATAGTTTACAGGTAAAAGTAGGAAAAATGTTTAGACTTAAGGAAGAGATTGTATATGTATTATTAAAGTAATTTCCTACCTAATTTGAATTTTATTCAGAAGTTTCTGAATCGCTACAAACCCATTCTCCCCTATTGTAGCAGACATTTTTTACTTTTATTGTCCTTCTAAAAATCTTCATTGTTTGCCCTGAAACCTTTTAAAGAGAAAAATAGTAAATTGAAGTAAACAATTATCACAAAGTGGTTTTGAGAAAATAATTATAGATTTATAATGGTCTAAACAATTGAAAATGCAATTTTTTATATCAAAGATTTTATAATTAAAAAAAAACAAACTTAATTGACCTTCTATTCAAAATCCTCATGTGTTCCTTATATTTGGATCTTATTGAAGGAATAGCTGATAAGGTACCAGTGTAGCCCTTCTGCAGAACACCAAACACCTCTAATCCTTGTGGCATGCTAACTTTCAAAAATGAGAACAGGCAACATTTTAGTGAGCACTCTTAAGGGAAAGGGCAGTCTCTCGTCCTGCAGAAAGACCACAGTGAAAATACTTTCCAGAAATATTTGAGCTCTTTAAATACAAACTGGTCAGAATCATTCTTTTTCCACATGTAGTATGCTAGTGTATAAGAAACTGAATAAGATGGGAAAAATACAGAAGTTTTTCTGCTTCTAATTTAAAAACAAAAAAAAAAAAAAAAAAATTGGACTTGCATATCTGCACAAAGGAGAAGCCTGAAGAATGTAGACCATATGAATATGCTGTATATGAAGCTGGAAAGTAAAGTTAGTACCCTCAGTCTCACAGCAACGAGTTTTTGCCTTTCTCCAGACACATGATTAGTGAATGGCAAGAGACATGTTTCAGGTATCCTAGTGTATCCCCAGCTATCACTGTACTGATAAATAACCATTCTCATTTTTAATATTCTCAGGGAAGGAGAAAACACTGTCAGCTCTAGTTACAGTTTCTTCACTAACCAGCTTCTGACCACCTTAGCTCTCTAGTCTAAGCTTTTCTACATGTCCCAATTACAGTAATGAATGCTCTGGTTATAGGGTACAGATTTAATGAATGACATAAGCATCAATTATATATTTAATTCTTCATTATATATTTTTCTGCTAAATGGTGAAAGAGTGTAGGACTATAAAAAAATGCAAGATGTACAGTAAATGGTATTTTAAAGGCATTTTTTTCTAATGCTTTCCGAAACGTTATTCATCAATTCTGTGGAAAGCTAGGTGTTTACAGGACACAAGCCCTCCTTGCTAGATGTAAATAAAAGAAAATAAAAATATATACATACTCTTTTAATGTCATTTGCATGATCTGGTTGCTAATGGGATTTTATATACATTGCACATACAGAGAGTGAAAGAGAAGTTGTCTTCTTTAAAACTAATGTGATAACTTTGTTGAAAAAAACACCATTTAAAACAGCATCAGTCTTCTGAATAATGAGCTGTTGACAAAGAAGAAATAATAGATTTTGCATTAATAACCTCTGGAATTACATTAGTTATACACTCATTTTAGAATTATTTGTGTAAGTTAAATGTGTGTCTAGTTAGGTCACCTTTTTATATGTTTATATGCTGATTTACATTATGGTTTCATTAACAGTCATCCCCAAGTCTTAACCCTGCCTTTATAATACTCCATGCTAAAACTAATTTTCATTTACATGGTCTCAGTTTTATCTGTAATGTGTTTATGTTTCATAAAGGCATAAATTAATTTTAAAAATTAGCAAGTGATTCTGTTTATGCCTCTCTCTTTTACTTGAAAATTATCTATGTGATAAGTAATATTAACATCACACTGCCTGCTTCTGCTATTGTTTTTATCCCATTATGGTCTCACAGGCAATTAATATCCTAGCCAGAAGACTTTGAAGAAGGCTATTATACTTCCATTTAACAGGCTGTTGCCTGTTCTTGACTTTGAAATTAGTCTGTATTTACACAGTTTTTAAAACTATTTATTTATTTGTTTGTTTGTTTGTTTGTTTGTTTATTTTAGGGGGGTGGGTTTGGAGTTCTCTTCTGCGGCAGTATAGGAGTATATGTATTTAACTTCCTTAGATGATATTTGTCTTACACTCATAATACTGCATTTTGAAATGCACTGTAATAATGTCTTATAATGTCTCATTATAAGGCACTAGTCAGTGTAATTCAGTTGGAAGCTGAATATAAATGAAATGTAGTTAACATCCGTGTCCACTTGTGTTAATGAGTAGATGCTTAATCTCTCTTTATTTTTCTCTCCTAAATCCTGTGTTTTGTTTCTCTGCTACATGCTTTCTCAATTTCTTCAATGATGTTAGAAATGCACAGAATTTGTTACAGACGAGCAACAAAAACCATCCTGATGAGACCCCCTGCACTCTCTCATCCCAGATACTAAAGGTTGTGTGTAAGAATGGCTGGTAGGAATTGCATCTAGACATGGGTGGTGATGAACCTTTTTCTCTCAGTGACTTTTGCAGATTTTGGAGATGGTCTGTGCTTTTAAAGCACATTAAGGAACAGATAGTAAGGAAGAAAAACATGTCACTTCACTGTTTGTGTCTGGATTTGCTAAGGCTATAACATTTGGCTTCCTACTAACTTGGAAAGGAAAGGTCAGTTCTGCCTTTGTCTTGCTGAAAAAAATGTTATGATAATGAGGAATGAGGTTGTTTAGATGGACAAAGATTTCTCTGTACTTCAAAAGATGTCTGTACTTCCATTTCCTGGCAAATAGTTGGGCTCCTTAAGGATATCCTTAAAGGGTAATTATCTAATGATTATAATTCCTAGAGCTGGGAAATGTGCAAACAGATTCAAATGAGGAAATACTTCAGTAAGTCTCATGAAATGTCACATCCTGAGACAAGAACGCTGCTCTATGACATGATTAGTAAGAATGTTTTGTTGGAATCCTGTCGATAACCAAACCTCGTAATACAGTCCTTGAAAGCCACAGAACTACTCTGATGCCTGAAATTTTCTTGTGAAGCCATAGATTTTAGGATGTGGTGGCTCAGATGCTGATGCTATCGAGCCTGCCACAGGCACCAACATCAATAGCAGTGTGTTCAATCTGTTTGTCTGTGAGCCTTCCTGCTAACCATGGATCCTTCTCAGCAACTTCTTATTTCCCCTGCTGGATGGGAAAGCAGGTTTGACCTGTGCAATATGTTCAGAACAGGGGTAGCTTTATTGTCCTGATTGAGAGTCCAGAGAGTCCTCCTGCAAGTACCCCTAAACAGCACTAACCACAGGGTTTGCATTTCTAATTACTCCTTCTTCTGACTCTCTCTTTTTGCCACCTTTGTACCTGCCATTTTCTGGTCTGCTCTCCTGTCAGGTAAACCATGTTTTAGTAACTACTTTCTCCCCATTTTTTCCCTTTTTGCTACATCTACACCTATATTTGATATTTCTGATATTGTTACCTTGATTTTTTTTTTTTTTCTTATGTAGTATTACTGAAAGAGTTACCAAGATTCTGCTGGCCTTGCACAACTTCACTCCCCAAAGGCACTCAGTGCTTTCCATCATCTGTGAAGCCTGACCATTTCTACTTTACTCCACCTATGCACTGATGAAATTCTTCCATTCCTCATGTCACTGTCTGTAGCTTTTGTCAGCTTCTCATTTCATTACCTAACGTCTGACAATTTCTTATGTCATATCCAGCACTTTCCTATATCCTATCTAGATGGCCTAACCTCAGTGAGTACCAAATTGGTGTTTTCATTTTCTTACAGCCCTAACAGCACAGAGGTGCAATCAAGCCTGAGGGATTTTTGGAAGCTAAAAAGTTCTAAGTCCTCTGAATAGACACTAAAATATGAACTGCAAAAGGAAATGTACCAATAAATCTAAAATTTCTCTTTGACAGTACTAGTCAGCTGTGTGTGTTTTATATTGTTCGTTTAAAATTTAACACAAGGATTGAGCCTGGCAGAGACAGAATTTAAAATTATTTAGCAACTGTCTATTAATATTGAACAGCAAGTTGTGAACAACAATAAAATACCTTGATCATCGTATATATTCTCGATTCAGCATATTTCAATTGAAACTTAATGGATGCAACAAATGAAGACCCATATTTTAAGTTTTGATACAGAAATGTAGAATGCAATGCATTCAGAGGATGTAAGAGAACTTTCAAGACCTCGAAGAGAATTTATACAGGCCTATAGTCTTGTGAAAATTGTACCAGGAATTTATAATGATGGTGAGGGATTTAAACCTGTTCTCTATGTCTTAAAACAGTTCCTTTATATTTTTGTGAAATATAAAATTTTAGTAGTTGCTCTGGGGGAAGGATGGCATCTCCTGAATCATACCTGTCCAGTAATGAATGTAAAAGGTCAAACCGAAGTAGGCAAACACGAGAGGACTCAGGAGACAAAGTCTCTTCCCACACACTTCTGAAAGCCGAGGAAAGGTAATCCTAGCACAGAGGAAAAAAAACTTCAAGAAAGGGACATACAGGACATGATTGTCTGAAAGATGAAGCATATTTCAATTGTATAAGAATAATAATTTCAAAGTGTCCTTTTGTTTGAGCTTCAGTTTCTTGGGTGCATATGATAGTAACTACAAGAATGTCTCAGAAACCTAAGTAGAAAATAAAATATTTGTATCTATCTTTTTTTAACCTAGGAAAGTTTAGCTTAGAAGGCCTCTTTTCTCATAATTTTCTTTGTGCCATTTTAACTGATAAACTACTTTCTTATTCTATATCTTCCTTGATAAAGTAATCAGAATTGGGGTAGGTTTTTTGGTTGTGTTCTCAGATAATCTTTCTTTTGTTTCTGCAAATCTATGTTAAGCATACTTCTCAATGCACAAGAATGAGTCAATGTCATTGTTAGTGCTCTATGGCTCATACCTTAGAACTTTTGTCATTCATTTGAAATTGCAACACAATCATGAGGGACTATTTTGATTGAGCTGTGTGGGTGTGATCTGATATTAAGCTGCATAAAACCAGTATCTCAATACAGCATATTTTCCTAAATTGCTCTCCTGCTGTAATTCTGATGTATGCCTGGATGGCAGTGGGTGGTGGATCCTTCTAGTTACTCAGGTTTCATAGTGATGTTTTCATGTGAAAAATCATATGACAAGGAATACAATATCCATAACAAGCCAGCAGTGAGTTGAAAATTTATACATGAAAAGGTAGGTAATGGAGGTTTAAATTTATCTTTCTAATATTGAAAATAGAGCCCACCAGCTCTATACAAATTAAAAACTTGAAAGAAAGCTGAATTCTAATGCTGAAGTGGAATCTTTGGTATTTCAGAGATAGTAAACCCCATTTTCCTTCTCGTTTCATGAAGCAAAAACTTTTTCTATTCTATTTCCTTGGTTTGTGTCAGCCTTCTAACAGGAACTGGAGATAAGAGAGTCTGTAAAAGAGAAGGGAAAAAAAGGAGTAAAGGGAGATTTTTTAGAGAATCCAAAAAGTATTTGTCTTGACTTAGGGAAAAATCAGAGAGATCCTAGGATCTTTTAAAAACAAGAAAAAAATAATGCAAAGGATGGCATAGGAGAAGAATACTCAGGAAATGGATTCAATGCTGGAAGTTAACTAGGATGGATGTATATATGTTGATTTCAAATTTATAATGTGATGATAAAATGATACGATACTCTGAGATAGCCAGAAATTGTAATGCATTAAATAGTTGTCTGTGACAGTGGGGACCTGGACTTAATACTGTGGGAGATTCCTTTCACTCCTGTGTAGACTATTTCAGTCACTCCTGTACTAAAGATTACAATGCTCTCATCCATACTGAAGCAGAAGGCATAACCTGGAATAAAATACATAGTCTACATTTAAAAATAGAAGTTTATTTTGTGGGATGTTTTCAATAAAGAGGAACTTCTAGAATTCTGTTTTCCTTTAATACCTTCTGCTTTTGTGTGTTAACCTAGAACGCTCTTCAACATTTACCAAAAAATATATATTAAAAAAAAAAAAAGGACAGATTTTGCCATCAAAAACTTGTGTGTTTGTAGAAGCAAGAAAACAGGTGCATGACATTTAAGCACTTGTGGTTTGGTACGTTCATAATCTCATCCTGGAATTCATGTAATGCTTCATGTAGAAATAATGATTATCCATGTATATTTTTACATTCATAAAATGGGGAAAGTAAATACAAGTTTACATTTTTCAAAGATAAAAAGTAGACTTACTGTAAATTAATGCAATGGATTTTATACTCTTGAGAGTGTCATTAGTAATTCATATAACAAATCAATGCCTATTAAGTCACAAACATGCAGTTTTACTTTGAAAAATAATTTTTGTTCCTTCTCTATCCCTTTAATGAAGTATATAGTAGGTTGAGTAGTAATCCTCACTACATATGTATATTAATTGCCAACTGTTTTCTCTAAACATTTTACTCTATTTAAAATAACTGAAGATTATTGTTACCAAAAATAGAAAAAAAATACAAAAACTTTGCTAGCAATTTCCTGTTCTGTAATTTCCTTCTCATAGAATATTTTTCGTTTGTGAAAGAAACTCAAAAACACTCAAGCATTACAATCTAGGCCACAGAGACATAAAAATAATTCTTGTTTCATTTTTCTCTGAAGTCTTAAAAGTATTGAAAGGATTTTCTCCAAAAAGGAAAATTTCTGTTACAGAGATGCAGTCATATTTTAAAACCTTTACTGCTGCATGTGCAGAACAAAATGTTGTTATCTTTGTTGTTATATACACAGCCAAAGTGTATATATCATATCCAAGAGAACTGGAATGGAAATCTTAGCATGAAGAAACTTGGCATATTTTGACTGTGCTTTGAAAATTTTGAAATATTTAATTGTCCTGACTGATTGTTTAACTACTAAAAATCAATGTCCAAAATGTCTGTCTCACATTACGTCTTTCTATTAATCTTCAAATCCTTTAGTATCCTTCAAGAAAAGCTTTTTAATTAACGTGTATGTATATGGATAGTATGCAAGGTATACTTTGTACCCTTTTTATTTCATTTTTTTTTCCACAGAACAAAAAATCCAAAAGAAATTTCACTGCAACAGCATTTTTTAAAGAAATGTGGGGTTTTGCATTTTGGGGGGTGGGGGGGGGGTGTATCTAGACACCATTTTTTATTTGTTTTCATGTCTTTGTTACATTTACTTGAGATTGTCATCATCATGGGGAGTGGAAAAATCCAAGAATTTTAAAAAGCTTTTGTAAAAGAGACTAGGCAAACACCCCAATAAAGGTAGAGTGGGAAAAATAAATGAGGCTTTTAGTGTTACTTGGTATGTTATATTACTGCCCCAAAGTTACATTTGAAAATCTGCAGATAACCATATTGGTTGTTCCAGCTATTGCTCTGCCCTTCTACCTTACCATAGGATAAGAAACAGGTTTTTAAAGAAAAAAAAAATACAGATTGTGATTTTAAAACTCCCATAATTTTTTCTGTTGACGTGATAGACATTTCAGTTGTATCTGCCAATGTTTGGAAAGTTGCCAACATGGAAAGTTAGCATGCAGTTCAGTCTCTAACCTCTTATATTAATCAGTCAGTATACAGCTGTTTTTAAGGTCTCATTGTGAGGTACATTCTCCCAGCCTGTTTCCAGAGCAGAGGTTCTCCAGCCCCTGATCATTCTCATGACCCTCCTCTTTACCCACCCAAGCATATCCTTCTTATGCGGCAGGCCCAGAGCTGAATGACAAAAGCCCGAATAAAAAAATACAGTTCTTGAGGCTCTATGTTTCAATTAAGGCTTCTTCCAGTCTTCTAAAGTTCAGAATCCTGAAGGCTGTAAATAAGAAGTGTGCAAGTTCAATGCAGCAAGAAAACTATAAGGAAAACAAACCCCCTATAACCCCCGTCATAGGGGGGGTTCATGTCTGAATCATGCTAAGGTTCAAGACTTGTGGTTTCTTTTAGCTTTTGAATAACTTGTAAGCAGGTGTATTTTTGAAATTGCTTTTTCCTGTAGTATCTCATCTCCCTTTAGGTTGTGTCATGCAAATGAGGATTTATAACCTGTTTCCAAAAGATTTGCTTTGTACATATATTTAATTTAATTTGTTGATTTCAAATCATCTGGAATAACTGCAAATTGAAAGCTTGCTATAATCACCCATTAACCTTTTATAAGTTAAGAGTAGAACTTTGAACTCAGAAGGAAACTAAAGCCTGTGGAAATCACAGAAGATATTTGTATGCCTTTTTCAGTTAATCCCATTTACAAATTCCAATTTCTGAAGATAAAATTTGTTTTCCAGTGTGGGAGGACAGATAAAGATAGTGCTGAAGGCAATCTCACCCCTGATAAATTGCAGCTGTGCCAAGTACCAAAGAGTGGGAACAGCCTTGCTCTCTCAGCTATGTCCAATAGGGATGGGAGTTATTAAAGAGTGAGGTAGGTGGTCAAGAGGTAGTTGGAGTCCACTTGCCATGCTGTGATGAGGAAGGGTCAGAAGGCCGTGTGAGGGACAGGAAGGAGTTAGTTGGTCCTGCAGAAGGAAGAAAGAGCCAGTGCTGCATGGAGCAGCCCATGGGAAGGCTGCAGAGTAAAGGTATGAGAGTTCTTAAGATAATAAGGGACTGGTGCTGGTGTCAGTTTTGAGTCCACTGTCAAATGGTGCCCCATGTGAGGAGCAGGTGACAATATTCTGATCTATTGGAAGGGGATTTATTTTGTACTATTCTAAGGTGGTCATGACAGTCACCCATATAGCTGAGAGATCCAGAAAATGAGTGAGTCACAGGTCTCTTGAGATCTCTGCTGTTGACAGCAGTAATAGAAGGTTAAAAACTCCTCCTCCATCACTGCAGAAGTGCTTAGTGATTGCACCTGATTCTAATGCAGATTTAGGAGGGAGATGGATTTTGCATGCTTTCTCAAGATGTCACCTAGTTTCTGGGAACAGGATTTTCCAAGGAGCAGAGTGATGAGGTGAGCTAGAGAAAGGCAGTGTCTCTGCAGACTCTCCGTTCTTTGTATTATTCCTGCCCAGCAGAACTTTCCTGCATCCCTGATGTATATGTTCTCTATAGAAGTATAGACACAGAGGAAAATGCTTTGTCTCCTGGTAATACAGAATACTGCATTGTTTTGATCCTTCTTTTCCCAGCTTTCAGCTGGAGAAGCATGGTCTATAGTATTTCTGTCACTTTGTACTTTTTTTCCCTTTACACGTATAAAGATTACTTCTCTGGAGGGTACTTTTCAACCCTGGGGCCAAGAAGCTGTGTTCTTATATCACAGTGAATTTACATGTAAATGTAGTCAGGATTAAATTAGAGCCTCCAAGTAAAGAATTAATTTGGTGCTTGTTGACTGTTTTAGTTCCCTTCCTTGCCAGTAATGCTTTTCTTCTGGTTTCAGTGTTCGTTAAATACTTAAATGTTTAAAAGCCTTTAAAAAAACAGTATTAATATTTTGTTGTATATGCAGGCAGTATGCATTTGCCAAGGCATAGTCAGGGAGAATGGTGGTTCTTTCCTCTATGTGAGCCCAGAAATTATGTTATCAGCAGGGATTACAAAGAGGCCTGAAAGCACAGATTCTTCCATAACAAAACAGATTTCTGTGGGACAGTCTGGCTGATGCTGCCTGATTCTACAGTCGTGCAGGTAACATCAGAGCTTACTGTTAAGTCCTATCAACATGGCCAGTCTTCAGAAGGTTTTTTTCTCTAGTTCAGTAAAAGGAATAGAAATTGTGTTTCTTTATTTCTTTGTTTTGTTAAAGAGGGAGTTTTGGAGCCAAGAGTGGAAAGATTGGTCTTTCATTTTAAAGCAATTGTTTCTGTAAATGCCAGGCTCACTGCTATGCATGGTGATGTGCATCATCAATAAACACAGGCCATACAATGGTTGCAACCCAGCAGTTCACTGCTCCTCTGACTAAAATGTCACTTTAGAATTCAACTCTGTCCCAGGGGCATATCAGATTTCATGCTTGATTTTTAATCTTGGGCTAGTAGTTATAGAAATCATACAGATTTTAATCATACTTTCCATGAGTTCTAACTTGGCAAGAGTAACTGATGTTTAAGCTTCTGCTTTTGAAGATCATAATGGAATACAGAAAACTGTTTCCAAAGTTCCCTATGAATCAGTTTGTATGAATCTGTGACATATGGCATATACGTGTTCAATAAGCTTTGACTTCTTAACTGTTAATGCTTTATGCTTGTCGAAAAATCCTCTGAAATGTAATTTATGAACCTCAGCATCAGAGTACAATTATAGAATTGGACTATGTTGGTTGAACTACGCTCTAGCTAGGGAACTAAATGATAGCAGTCAGATCTTTAGATTAATATCCCATCAACTTCTGTGGAAGGGAGACTCTCTAAGTATTTATAGAGCTATTTTTTCAGTCATACTAACTCCTTGGCTTGCAGAATAAACAGGGTTTTGGGACAGAATATAACCAGGCTGCATGACATTAGAGATGCTTGGGGTATCCAGCAACCTTGCTCATAATTGAGGTTTTGCTGTTGCTCTGCTTATTTTAATATTTAGAAGATTCAGCTGAGCTAATACTTTAAGAAGGGAAGATGAATCTTCTTTATTCTTTCTTTTTCTTAACCTTTGAATATGAACTATGTTAGGCCTGTGAAGTATCTGAAAGTCAGAAATGGGCTCTCATGGGTGAACAAGAAACAAAAAGCAAAAGCTTCTATTGAAATATGCCAATATCAGTCTGAAGGTGGAATAATAACCACTTTCAACCATGAAGGAGTCTGAATGTGAGGGAGGTAAGGAGCAGAACTCATTTTGTAATTCTCCTTTCACCTAAATGAGGACTAAATTTATCTGGCCATGCTGCTCTGTGAATGTTTTGGTGTTTATTTCCAATACAGAAATCTGATTTTAAAAATATATTTGTATTTATCTGGTCTTCTTGTGGAAAAACAGGCGCTTGGGTTCTGTGTATGGTGGGTTATTGTTTGGGGGGTGTGGATTGCATTTGTTTTGAGCTAATTAAAATCTCTCCTATTATTTGCTAGAAATAACAACAATAAAAAAAAAATTCTTCTGTCATTCTTGCTTAAAATCCCTGCAGAATTACATCCTGAAAGTGATATACTTGTGTCTGGGAATATTTTGCCATGCTTTATGTGGCATTTGTGAGTGCTATACACTTCCCAACAAATGTTACTTGGTCCACAGTGGGGCAGAGTTTTGACAACATTAAGAATTTTTCACATCTCTTTCTGAGGGAAAGAGAAAAAACCCAAAACTTCTACATCTTTCAGATTTGTTATTAACTGTACCTGCAGTTGTACCAACATATGAAAAAACTAGATACAGGTGGAAATATGAACTGACACTTCTGAGCAATTCTGTTCCCACTTTTCATATGAAAGTGTGATACCCTAACGCTTCTGTCATCTCTAAAATACAGCTCATTTTTGAAGTATGCTATTTTTCCATTCTCAGTGTTTCGCAGGTCATAACTATTCATTCCACTTACGTATTTACCTTTCTTTCCATGTACTTTACATAGCATCTTGTTTCATTTCATATGCTAAAAACTGTCAACTGCTAAGAAAAGCTTCTTAGAAACTTGCCAGGAAAAATAAAATAATCCCATGGACAAGCAAGGTCACAAAATGGTGTGGGTTTATTTGCTCTGCTATTTACTCTAATAAAAATACAGAGGGGATTTTTATTCATGCAGATCAGAGAAGGGTTTTTTGAAACTTAGGCTCTGGGCAGGTGAGGAGTTTTGGAAAATCCACCTCTTTAGTGTTTACTTGTAGCTTCTGTAACCACTGTTGTGTGTTGTGACTGTTGGATTCTTTTACTGTGTTTTTAACCATGATTTCACCTCATGAGCTGCTCATATGTCATTCTCAACACTGTATCAGGGCAGAAAAAGAAGCCTAATCGAGGAATTTGTGTTCCATAACACAGAGGCTCTCATATTAATAAACTGCTCATATCTTTACAAAGGTATCACTTAACAACACAAGCTTTCTTACTCATATCCAATGTTGAAATTATACAGATGGAGTTTTCTTTCTGGAATCTCTACTTTCAGCATTTGATTTAAAATCTAGGAACCTTGATTTTTTTTTTTTTTTTTCCTTTTTTTTTTTTTTTTTTGGACAGAAAAATTTTGGTGGAGGTACTTGAATGCAGCATAGAGCCTTTATATAATACTTCAAATTTCAGCTGAGTTACAGTGAGAAGTAACTTTCTATCAAAGTAAGCAAACTTTGTCAATAAGATGGAAACCCCTGTCACCAAAGGTCTGTTTTAGCAAAAACAAAATTCAAACCCTGATTTTAAAATAGCCGTTTATATGAGTTTCTTACAAGTGCCTCAGCTAGCAGTTATAAAAAAAGACATTTTACTGTTGAAAGATCACATTTTTAGATGAGAAGCCTTAAGCTTCAAACTCTGCTAACATAAATGTTTTGAAATGAAAGGTATTGGTATGGAACATCAAGGAAACAAGCCTAAACTGCAAATTTAATTTCTGTGAGTTTTCAATATGTTTCCTTGGATTTAAATAGCAGATAACATATAGCGAATATATTTCATTTCTGAATTGTAACTTGCAAAGGTGTTATAAAAGATTTGTGAATGTGGTGGCATATTGCATGTCCGACATGAAAATATCAGAAATTAGGAGCTCAATGATTGTAATAAGCACCTTTCAACTTACTTAAACCTGTAGTTAACTATGATACTTAATGGGTATTTCTTAATGCCTCTGACAAACCTTTAAAATTCTACATGAATTCATTCATTTTCTCCAAAATATTAAGAAATTGGTATCAATATAATTAGTTGTTTTCGTATATGAACAAATACAGGTCTTGTTGACTTATAAAGCAGCCTGCTTAATAATAGTTTATTCTTTAAAAAATTAACAAAATTTTCTTTGTCTTAAACTAAATTCTTGATGGAGGCTCTTTTGCTTTTGACAGTGGAATTTTTGATTTTATTATTCTAGCATCTACATCTCTCTCCTTTTAGACATGAATCTTCATTTGTTTGTCACTTGTTTCATTTTTTCATTGAAGTGAAACTCCTATTATTGTTACAAAACGGGAAATATATGAGCTGAGCCTTCTCACAGAGACAGAAAATGAGGACAGCACTGTGCACCAGGTCAGAGGCAGGCATCCTGGAGCAATGAATCTCTAACCACTGGTGGCAAAAGCAGATAATATGTACTTTGAATATATAAAGCTATTGTTTTTACTTTTCTATTCTTTTGATACCTTCCCAAGAGTTCCAGGTCCCCAAAAGTTAACATAACAAGATTGGAGGTATGAATTCTGAGCCACAGTATAAAGCAGACTTCAGTATTTACTTTCTTATTTGGACTATCAGCGCCTACTGTGTATTGCCTGTTACTGTGTCAGTAGAAAGATAAAACAAAATCAGTATTGCTCTGAAGCTTGAGGGCTGATGGCATGTTGCTATGCACGATGGCCATGGAGCATACTAAAAGAAAGAAATTTAATTACAAACCTTCAACATAAATCACCCTGAGCAATGATGTACAGATCACCTTGTCAGATACTTTATATGTGTGATTGTCTGGCAGACTGAAGAATTTATGAAGCATTAAACTATGTCAGTCTTAGCTGAATTTAACATACAGTAACATTATTATTATAAAGCTCTTCATGAATGAGGTTTGAAAAATGTTAACTGCGCCAATCTCAAAGGATCAGAGCAATGAATGTGATGGTGTGTCTGCGATGGCTATTTCTACTTAGCTACCTAAAAGTATTAGTGTAACTAAAAGACTAAATTTAAAGGTAGAAAAGGAGCTTGAGGTAGTATTAGAGAGTACAGCTCCCTGGACGAATTCAATGACATATATCATACAGAGATTTTGGTTTAATCCATAAATAATGCTCTGGTATAGGAAGTGTGGATTTTTGAATTCCAGTATTTTTGTCTTTTGTTTTTCTTCTAACAGGTAAAACTTAATTTTTTAATTAAACCTTATATATTAACAGGATGCATTATCTTAAACAACATCAAACTCGTGTGGACAAGCATTAGCACACATGCAGCATATTTGTCAGGGAAGAAGAGCCTGTGGTTTCTCCAGCCATGCCTTGTATGCTCCCTTTTAATTCAGGACATCAACTGAGCACCTTGATATTAAAAAGAGAAAGACAGTTAGGAAAAATAATAGGCACTCACGGCAGCTCTCAATAGATACATTAACCTTCCCAGTTAAGCCTTCTGTTAGCCCAATTAATTTAATTTAGATTCATGTACATCTTATTTACCCAAATGTGATGATGAAAATCAATTAGACTTTTAGCATATTCCTATACCCATGCACGCTTTTTTCCCCTATATAACATTGCCTACATACAGTCTGCTACCTGTTCTGCTGAGGACCTCAATACTTCCTTTCGTCAAGATGGATCTCCTGCCACTTGTTTTTCCTTTGCTATATATTATCCCTTATTGCCCCTGTGGAGGAATGTGGTCTTTCTGAAGTAAGATCTCATGAAATATGAGGACTCAGAACTTGCTTAACTGCCTCTAGGAACTGATTGAGGGCCCATCACAGTTTCAGGCCCTGCAGTTTTAAACTTTGAGGGGTAGCAAAAATCAGAAGCTAAGGCTGCAGTGAAGTGGTTCAAGAAACAATAAAGCTAGTAAGGTCTGTAGAGCAAGAAATTTGATGTGCTGGTCAAGTATTCCCCTCCATTCATGCCTCTATTATTTTCTTAGAGTTCATTTTTCTAAGGTCACATTAGCAATTTAATAATATATTCATATAAATTCTTGTGAATTATTTCCACATTGTTTATTTTTCATTGGCTTTTAGCTTTGTTTCTTCATAATTAACTCAAAAGAAATTATTGCTCTTTTCACAGCTGGCTACTGATGTTTAATGTTAGTGTCTGGTCGGTTTAGATGGTTGGATCTTCACTATCACCTGGTGTATTTGCAGTGCCTATCTACAAGATATGGGGTTTTTTTTAATATCCCAGCAGAGCCCAAGTCATTTAAAGGAGAAACAGATATCACCTACCGATAATCAAAGCCTGGGTGTTCAATACTGAAACAGGCAGTGTGCTCTCAGCTGAACTAAACCTGTACCCTGGTGTACTAGATTAAAAAAAAATTCATCATGAATAGGTAAATACGCCTTTAGTTAAAAAGATTCAGTTTGAGCCTTATGGGCCCGTGTCAATAGTGGAAGACAGGATAGTTCCTACACAATGTATTCAAATGTCAGCTTTAATGAGTACTATTAGGGGATTATCAAGAAGAGGTCCTAAACTGGAAATGTTTAGAAATTTATGTGCCCGATGTCTTAAAACACACTTCAGTGCCTACTTCAATTGAAGAAAATATGTAATATGTGTCTCTGAATAATGCATCTTTTAGTCTGGGACACAGACACTAAACTCAGTGAAGCCAACTAATAGATGATAAAATCTTATCTTTCCAGTGCAATTACCTTTTAAAATTAGGAGAACATTTCACTGAAAGGATAAACCTGTCCATAGCAGGGTTTTAAAATCTTGAAAGAATCATCTGTACAGGTCATGGACTAAGATTAATATTAGACTAAGTTATCTGTTAGGTTTTGTAGTAAATCCAAAGTAGGATTATAGCATCCTTAGGAAACTACCTTAATTAGAGGTTATCCTTCAAGGTACTCACAATGTCTTATCAGTGCTTCTTTTATCTTAAAGGTAGTTTTGATAGCAGCTTACTGCTGTGATCAATCTATTTGATAATCAGCATCCCTTTTCTGGTCATCCTGTTCTTACTTTGAAGATGTTCTTCCTTTTCAATCAATAATTATATTTTTAAATTGAGGATTATGTGATTAAAAGGAAATGAGTGTTAATTTTAAAGGCAGTATATTGATATTGAATTGCATTCTTATGTGAGGTGACTTTTCTTATGGGAGATAATTCTCCCTCTCTAGTCTGCCCTTGTAAGACTCCACCTGGAGTACTGTGTGCACTTCTGAGGCCCTCAACACAAGGAAGACATTAACCCACTGGAACGAGTCCAGAGGAGAGCCAGTAAGCTGGTCAGGGGCCTGGAGCACCTGTTACAAAGAGAGGCTAAGAGACCTGGAGCTGTACACCCTGAAGAGAAGGCTCCAAGGACACTCCATTGTGGCCTTACAGTTCTCAAGGGGAGCCTACAAGAAAACTGGAGAGGCACATTTCACGAGGGCATGTTGTGCTAGGGCAAGGGAGATGGCCTTAAACTGAAGGAGGTTAGATTTAGATATTAGGATGGAATTCTTCCCAAGGAGGGTGGTAAGGAATTGGCAGAGGTTGCACAGAGATATTATGGACTCCCATCCCTGGCAGCATTCAAGGCCAGGCAGGATGGGGCTCTGAGTTACCTGGTCTAGTGGAAGGAGTCCCTACCTATGAAAGGGGAGGTGAAACTATATGATTTTTAAGGTCCCTTCCAATCCAAACCATTCTATAATGCCATGTAATTTGTGCTCTTCAATAGCCTAAAGTGACATGGTTTGAGCTAGAATAGAGCTAATTTCTTCTCAATAGCTGTTACAGTGCTGTGTTCTCAATTCAGAATAAGAAGTGTTGATAACATGCTGATGTAGTGGTTTTGGCTAAATTGTGTTTATCCCGAGTCAAGGAGTTTTTTTTTTGTTGTGTCAAGCTCTGCCAGTGAGGAGGTAAGTAAAAGAAACTGGGAGAGAGCATAGCTGGGACAGGTGACCTGAACTGTCCAAACAGATATTCCACACCAGAGAACATTATCCCCAGCACATAAAACAGAAGTCTCCTGGAAGGAAAGCTGGTCTGGGTTTGGGAAGGGGAAGTATGGCACTGGTCAGCAGGTGGTGAGCAATTTCATTGTGCATCACTTATTTCCTATTTTAATTATTATAATTATTATTAACCATTATTATTGTATTTTAATTTATTTTAATTATTAAATTATTCTTATCTCAACATACAAGTTTAATTCCAATTCTCCCTCCCCATTCCACTGGGGTAGGTGGGGACAAAAGGGGTGGGTTGAGTGAATTGGCTGTATGGTGCTTGATTTCTGTCTGGGCTTAAACCACCACAACATGGTAAACATCTTTTGGCTTATGTGCTGTTTCAATGTAGTTTTATTTTAATCATTTTATGAAGTCAGAAATCCATTTGTCTTTACTATGAATTCAGCCTTAAAAGTTTCTTTCTCCCCCAAATCTTTCTTTCTCTCTGTATCTCCACAGTACAGATGTATTGTCGTTATTTTGATCCACTGTACAATTCAATCTTTACTGACAACTCAGAATTAATCTTCTTATTGGCTACTTGTCAACATTATGAAGTAATTTCAGAGCTGTCTGTTTTCCTTCAATGACATTTTCTGTTAAGAATTAATAAGATCCTATCATTCTTTGTATTGCAAAGAGAAATTGTCTTCAGCATTGAACAAATTTCTAGTGTTACCCAACTCCATCCTTTAGTCTTCAGGTCTTATACTGATCATTGTAGGTGGTTTGTAGTCCTTCCTGGAGCATTTTTATTTTTAATTTTAACAATAATACTGCTGTATATTTCCATTAAACTAAGGCCATGGACATATGTTACTGTAATAGTATTATCTAACAGTAAGGATGATTTGGGCTGTTCTAGAAAACGTCTCCTAAAACAGATTAGTGTTCTGAATTCAGTTCCAAAATCTATTACAAAATTCAGAGTTTGCTTTTTAGAAACTTAACTATCATCCAATAAACTGAACATGGTTCAGAAATCTATTTAATTTCCCTGATTTCAAATCCCTTTCCTTCAGCCTTTTACAATGCCTTCATTTTCACACCTTGTTTCTTCTACAATCAGTCTCTCACTCTTCTAAAATTTCCCCTTTTTATTGAAGAAATACTTTTTCTCCCTGAATTATTTATAGCATGATTTTATTGTAAAGTTGAAAGCACACGTTTCTAAATTTGTATTGAAGTTTTCTTTTTAAAACTCCTTAACTATCCAAGAAGATTTAAATCCCAGTTTTCCATCCTTACATAGGACCATCATAAAAAGCACCCATAAGTTTGTTTTATTCTTATTTATAGGAGGCCTACACCACCACCATTATGTCTAATCAAAAACTAGAAGAATTTTGTTAATAAAATTTGCCTAGCCAAAGGTGGTATTTTTGATTGCATTATTGACTCATAGACAGTAATGTACTATATATAAACATCTACTTCTGCTAGATACACAATTAGCAATTATAAGTATGGTCTGACACAGTTGCCAAAGAAATTCCCTAAGCTAGCCTTCACTACTCGTGCCAGGAGTGGCTGTCCCCAGGTCCTGCTTTGACCTGAGTGGCAGTACAGAGCAGGGCTGTTTGTGCTCTCAACAGCAGCTGGTGGGACAGTGTCTAGGATCAGGGCGAAGAACAGAGAGCTGCCTTTTGCGTGCTTCTCAAAGCAGTTTATTTCCCAAGGCGGGCAGCGACAAAAAGCTGAAAATCAGCATCGGAAATAGCCTTTTAAATGGGGAGGGTACAATTCTTCAACCAATCAGGGATACAACAGGGAGGAGATTAGGGCGGGGCTCACAATATGACGACCAATAGGAAAGACAGTGGGAGTGAAAAGGGTCATGGGGACCTTGAGGAATAGGGGAATTCCTGGGAGGAGTGTAGGCAGGTGGTTGAGACAACAGGGACTGACAGGGAACTTTTGTTGAACAAAGGGCAGGGATTAGGGAGGACTGACATTTATGTAGATGGGGTAAAAGGTGGGTCTAGAGAGTGATGGACAACTGGGTGAAGAAGGAGATATCCTGGACAATATCAAGCAAATCAGTGGGGAAACAGGGGTGATCCGTTGGGAAAATAACTTCACAACAACTTAACAAAAACACACCACCACAATGGTCTTTACATGAGATAATATTTCTCTGGACTAGATACGTTTTTCTTTACCAGTTTCATATGTGTTGCATCTGTCTAGCAAGGCAGAGTTAACTGCCTCAAGAGTTTGACTGAATTTTTGGTGAGTAGGTGGCATTATGCAAATGACAACTAACATGTAAAGAAACAGCTAGTGATGGGTTTGGGTAGTGAAATGTGTGTTTAACGAATAATTCCCAAGGTAATGAAAATTGAAGTAGTGCAAGTTCTAATGGTACTTAAAACAGCTGGAAATTTTCAGTGAGTACAGAAGCTGCCCATACTAAATGAAACCTCTAAAGTTGCTGTGGTGTAAGGTCCCTCATAAATACTCAAATACATATTGCTAGCCTGTGTGTATGTATGTCAATGCACACTAGTAAAACACAGGACTTGTCAGTCAAGGGTACTAGAGGACTCTGGAATCTGTGTAAGCTACTCAGTAGAGACTTATCTTTGTGCCTTGGTGTCACAGAGCTTGGGAAACTGGGCTCTTAAACGGGAGAACTTTTCCTTACTTCAAGGTTAGTAACTGAATTTTTGAAATGTACAGGTTCTGCACTCTTCTCGTATATCTATTGTCCCTAACAAGTACATGTGAATATATAGGCTGATCTCAAGGTTTACCACCTAGCTGCATTTGCAAATGTGATTTGAAAAAGAGATTAGGATAAATGCTGTTAAAGATAAAAGGTAGATTTATGCACATTCTAATATGGGACTCAAGGTTGGGTTTTTTTAAAAGTTGTTTCATCTTGTAGTTCAAAAACATTTTTCTGAATGCTAAACATAATTTTTGCACAAATGATCAAGGCAATTCATAAATCTGTCTTTCACGACACATTTACAAATCTTTCATGTTTATGCATGATTCCTGTAAAGGGGTTTGAACAGGAGGAGAAAGGAATTTTCCAACATTGGTGAACTTCAGATAAATTATTTCATTGATTTACTTCTCATGTAGCCAAATTATTAAAATGGACTTTGAACAACATTGATATTTATCTCCCTGTATTTAATTTAATAGATATATGTAGTCAATATCAGCAAGAATCTGCTATCTTTCATAAACTTTTTCATAGACATCTATTTTTTAACAGGACAGTTCTGCATTCATTGATCATATTAAATGGTATTTTTCTTTATTTTCAAGATTTCAGTTAATGTTTTTAAAATAAATTTATTTATAGTTATATGGAGTAAATAGCAGTCAAGAAATAAAAATGGATTGTTGGAAGAGTACAATGTCAAACTTGCCCAGTCCTTTGATGGTTTAATTAAAAAAATTAATTGGTGTGTTTAATTAATTGGTGTGGTTTTTTTCTAAGAGTGTAAACACTTCCTCTGGTGTTCAATGTGTTAGGTGACTAATTTCACCTTGGTTGAATGGCAAAATCTCTTGGTTCTCATATCATTCTTCACATGATACAAAAACATTTGCACATATTCCTGTAGCCTGAGAACTCACACTTCAGCTGGGCTACCAGACAGGTGTAAATCTTTGGTAAACACAGAGAATCCTCAAACGCTGCTTAGTCAATACTTCTTTTGGAAAAACAGGAAAACCTGACATACTTCTGTATAGTCTTATGCAGTCTGCCTGTGAGGTCAGCATATACAGATATTGCTGAACTGGGATAGAAAGTATGTTGGAAGATCAATCTCTCTCTTTCTCATTAATAATTGTGAATACGCCCTCTTACTCTAATAACCAGATTTATAATGCTGGAGTATAGCACAAAGAAATAATCTATTGCTAGGATAATAGCTGCTTAAGTCATATAGAACCTCATGGGTGATGCACTATTTTGGCTTCAACATAACAGATGCCTCCAGAGAAGTCTGACTTAAGATAATGCAATGCACGGAAGATTTCCCATGTCATGGAACATAGGGTAGGGTAAGGCAAATACATCCATAGTTAAAATCAAGAGTCATGCCCACTTAATAATATTCTCCAGAATAATTGTAAGAAATGATGGAATTTTCTTTTCTTTCTTGCAGCTTGTGGAGATTGGAAGGTTGAAGTTCTCTGATTTACCAAGTTTAACACTTAAGTACCTCAGCCTTCTCCTCATCCTTAGTGACAATGTTCCCCTCTGCGTCCACTAAAAATGGAGTTTCTCTTTGGTCCTCCTTCTGTTCTTAATGTATTGATAAAAATATTTTTTATCTTTCACAGCAGTGGCCAGATTGAGTTCTAGCTGAGTTTTTGCCTTTCTAATTTTCTCTCTGCTTGACCTAAGGACATTTTTGTACACTTCCAAAGTTTCCTGTCCCTTATTCCAGAGGCCATAAACTCTTTTTTCCCCTGAATTATTGCAAAAGCTCCCTGTTCAGCCAGGCTAGTCCTCATCTCTTCTGGTTTATTTTACAGCACATAGGGGCAGCTTGTTCCTCCACCTTTAAGGTGTCCTTCTTAAATTGTGTTCAGCTATCCTGTCCTGTGTTTCTAAGGACTGTTTCCCAGATGGCTCTCTGAATCAGTGTCCTGAACAGGCCAAAGTCCACCCTATGGAAGTCCAAAGTGGAGGTTTGATTGACCCCCCTCCTTATTTCACCAATTGAAATTGGAAGCTCTTCCATGCCATGGTCACTGCACCCCAGATGGCCTCTGACCACACACCAGCCTTTGTAAACAGAAGGTCCAATGAGGCACCAGCCCTTGCTAGGCCTTCTTCCCAGCTGTGGAAGGAAGTTCTCTTCCACACACTCCAGGAACCTCTAGACTGACTCATCTCTGTTGTGCTGAGTTGCCAGCAGACATACAGAAGCTTAAAGTCTCCCACAAGAACAAGGGGTAGGTAAAAGGAATAGGCAATGCAATTATAAAAGTCAGGAAGCATTTGAGAATAACTGAGTTATGTGTGTTGATAAAAGAAAATTTGCATGATGCCTAGAGACAGAAAGTACTTTACTAATTCATGTCTGTTGTTTCATAATATTGAACTAATTGGATTTAGTCTTAAGAGATCGGTGATGTGTATAGATATTGTTGCATTTGTAGGTCATTGTGCATTGGACAAGTCATGAATACTTTTTTCTACTGGAATAAATCTAAAATGTAGTCCTGTTATTCTTTTAAAATATTGAAAATACCAAAAATTTTGGAGAGCCATTGCATTCTTATGAAATCTGGGAAAATAAAATACTAGGTGCTTGCACTCAAGGGTCCTTCTGATTCATGTCTTATTTACAGTATCCTTAGTGAAAGAGGATTACATATATGAAATTAGTCCTCAAACAGAGTGGGATTTCTGACTGAATATTTTCCAGAAAATCCCATGACAATATGAAATTCAGTCTTGCAAATCAAGATTTCATTATTTAATTTAACACCTAAGGCACCTAAATGCAATGAAGAAAGTTCTACAAGAATCTATTAAAATTGTCAAAAATATGTCATAGAATATGAAGATGAATAATTAAGGATCTAATTTGGCTTCTCAATATGCACGTATGACCTGTCTGTAATCACGGATGCAGTTGCTGGTGGGTAGATTCCTGAAACAAAGTTGTTAAGCAACAGTGGCTATATTAATATGTTGATAGCCTGTAAATGGGTGCAGAACAGCTGTTATTGCAGGACAGCAGAACTGATCCTCTTGCTGAGTTCTTGTGACATAGAACAAATAGAGATTTTTCCCAAGTGTTACCGACCGAAAAGCAATCAGTTCCTCATCTTCCTAGCTTTTTTTGGTAGTTTTGGAAGGTCAGTCATTCACATGACCAGTTGGTATTGGCCTATTTTATGGCTACTGTAAAATTAAAAGAGGTTAATAGAGTCTATGATTGCTTCTTATTTAAAAATTATTTTAACTGTTATTGCAAAATATTATTCTAAGATTGGGATTTTTCAGGACAAAAGCTTATGTGTTTAGTTTTTTGAAAGGCTGAGAATTGTAATGAAAAAGATACTTTAATACATATAGAAGACTTATAAAGATATTAAATGACATGTTTTCATAAGGCCACACAAATTAGAGATATAGAATGCAAATTAATTTTCAGTTAGCTGAATTCCCTATGTATGGCATCATTGTTCCCCTGTAGTATATTTTTCTGATCTTTAGGCTTCACTTTGGAAGACCCCTGCAACTAGACTTTTACAGCTGCCTTGGGAGATTTCCAAGGTCATGAGATGGGAAATTTCAGGGCACTGTGTTTGTCTATAGCAATGTTAATGGAACTAATAATGTATTCAGTATGTTCTTTAAGGTTAGTTTCTTGACTGTTGACATGCTCTTAAGAACTGAAATAGGCAGTTATTCTGGATTCACTTGAGGTTTATACAAGAGAAGGGCAAAAGATCAAGAGATTCATGGGATCTTGCAATCTTTTTAATTTTTCATAATAATTATGTTTTGCTCATCTTTAAAAAAATCTGGTCTTCCTAATGTAGCTACTAAGGGCATAGCATTAGCATAACACTTTTTTTTTTTTTTTTTTCTCCAGGAAAATTTATGATTCTGCTCAGTGCATACAGAAATAGAAATGTGCTGTCAATAGTTAGGGCAGTCCTCAGTAACTGAGGATAATAGGTTTAAATCTCTCATATATTTTGTATTATTTTAGCAATCTCCTTTTCTCCCCAACTCATCAATTGCCCAGCTGTATCTAAACCATTGTAAAATTAGATAAATACCTTGGCTGGATAATTCCTCCTGAGCTATTTTCATTCATCTGACAGCCCATAAACAGCCTGAGTTGGAAAAGCTAGAAGCTGTTCATACAGAATGCCTGACATCCAACATCCTTATTTAGTATGTACGGTTAGTTATATTATATGGGTTGTGGACAGGCTGGCCTGAGTCTCAGACACAGTAAAAGCCTGAAAATGGCCAGTGTCTGAACCAGACTTGCCAAAGAACGTCGATTACTGTTAGATTCCAGTTAATAAATAGTTTGTGAAGGTTCAGGACACCAGCTACAGTGCTAGGCTTGTGCTGTGTATATTTCTGGGAGCCTGCAAGACCAGGGTTTTGTCGGATCACTGGTAGTACTGGAGAAATTCATGTCAGTGTAAGTGTCCCTGGTTTCTTTACTGTGTTTAAGGGTCTTTCCATTTGGAAATTCTGTTTACCGGTCACCTGGAGAAAGAAACTTCACCCCAGGTTATCAGCAGAAGGTTCAGTCATCTAAATGGAAGTTTAAAACTTTGTGTTGTTATGAACTGTGATTCAGTCCTGGACTGCTACACATATGATACGTTTAATGATAATGGAGCATAGGTTTCATGATAAGTATGAGAAAAGACAGTCACATACAGCTCTCACTTTTCTGCTCGCTAATAATTTTCATTCAATATATACAGAAATTATATATTTGATTGAAAAATAAGGATATAATTAAGTTATTGAATTTAATTTATCCTAGTTAAGAAATATAGTTCACAAGCTTAAAATAACTTGCTTATAATAAATTTTATTTGTTTTAAAAAAATTAATTTGAATACTCAAAAAACTTGTTTTTTCCATAAGGCTTTTGAACACTAGGGTAAGAAAAAGAAAATAATTAGGAAAGTAAATAGTCTTGTAGAAAATGTAGAAAATGTTTGGGTTTTTTTGTTTGTTTGTTTGTTTGTTTTTGTTCCTACACTTCAGTGAAACAGAAAAAATTATTTAATCTTGACATAGTGCTTCTTTGTGAGACAGGGAAAATATTTCATTCTTTTTTCCCACATTTTTGTTTTTTCATCATATCTATTTTTTATTACAAACACCTGGGGACACCATTATCCTTTGTTATATATGTATAGATTAAGAAACAGAGGAAAAGAAAGGACTGATTTTGTCTGGGGTAGGTGGGGCCTACATCAATACTGAAAAGCAAAGGCAAATTCATTACTGTGAAGAAAAGGTTTTGCATACAAGACATTGGGTATAAAAGTTAAAAATCTGTATGCAACCTACAAAAGGAGTTTTGAAGAAGCCCTTGTCCTTCTTTGTTGGATTTCTGCCTGAGATGGTGCCTTTGAAACAAAAAAATATTTTTCACAAGGATCATTTTCTTTCAGAGTTTCATGTACAGCTGAGATGAAAAATTCCACTTTTGTTTTATTTAGAGCAATTTCTTTTATGTTATATCTGATGTTCAAAAATCTGTGTTTGTGCACCAGAATTATCATTAGTTCTGGAAGCTTTGTATTTGGTACAAAACATTGTGTTTTACAGAAACTAATCGCAAAGTTTCTTCATTTTTCTTCCTAATACCTCAGTGAAAGAGCTGGAAGCCTCATTTTTTCATCCTGATCTGAGTGGAGAAGGGATTTGATTATTTTTTGAAGTAGGAATGTGTTTTTACATTAATACTACAGCCTGACTAAATTTCTCAAATAAGTTAAATGTTTTACTGGAAGATAAAGTATTTGCATTAACGTATGCTTAGGAAGAACTGTAGGAGTAGTGAATGTGAAGTGGAAAAAAAAAAAAGGCAGATAACTGTTATTTGTTATGAGAGCTTTGTCTTTGATTTGTTAGTTTTGTGATAGGTCTTGTACACACATACACCCCTTCTCTGCATTGTCTTTTGTTTGCAGTCTGTTTAATTGAATTAATTAACTCCTCAGGATTTATCAAGAGTTGCTACTGAGACAGCAGGTTAGCTGATATTGTAACATGCTGTAAGGCTCATGCTTGCCCAAGTCTAGCAAAAGGAGGAGGGGGACCTTACTGGCAATTCTGGCTTCTCCACAACCTAAATACATGGAGGTTGCAAAGTCTCCTCAGCAGCCAAGCCATACTTGCCAATGTTTAATTATTGTAATAAGAACACTGATTTTTATTTTGAATTTCCTGACTTATTCTAGATATGTTAAAATGTCACGACTCTATCTGGAGCTGATTTGTGTTTATGCTTCGTGCCATGAAACAATTTTTGGTAAAGTATGGAGGCAACTTTGAAAATGTGAAGAATGTGCCAATTTAAATTCTTGAAAAATTCCATTTCTTTGATCATAGAGAAGGAGAAAAAGTGAACTGCCAGTAATTTAAATATGATAATTTCTGTCATAAGTTGACAGCAGAGGTGAACAAAAGAGACAGGAAATAGATGAAGACAGAGAAAAATTGAGAGTGCAGAAGCTAGTGTATGCAGAGCTGGATAATATCCGTTGAAACAATGTGACTTTGCTTGGTTTCTATAAATGCTCTGCATATAAATTAACGTAAGTGATATTTTTTTTGGTAGGCAATGTTCTTTCTAGCTTGGCTTATGAATGAACATATGATCAGAAAAGATTTTTTTCTCTTCCACATAAGATCGTTTAACCATTTTGTTCCTTAATCTGAACATACATGTTTCTACAAGCGTGCTACAAAAAATGGTTAGAGAGAGGAAGAAAGAAAGAAATTGCTGAGGGACACAGCAACACTAAGCTTTCTAGGCTGAGTACTCTTTATTTCCTACTTAGCATATCTGGTACAGAGTACCATGGGCTATAGCAAAGATATGTCTGTAAGTGGATGCATGTCTGCATATCTGTCCAAGGGTGACTTTATGATGCTTGTATCCCCAATAGTCTGTTCTGTTTGTGCTGTATACTGAGTTCTGTGCCTTTAAGACTGGTTCTAAGAGCAAGGAGAAGCGCGGAGTTTGTTTTGAGAAAACTGCCTGACTCCTCCACATTCTTCTGCGGACAGCGTGTTCAGCACAGGCTTGGAGAGACTGCAGGACAGAGATCTTTTCGCTTTTAGTTAGTTTCAGCTAGCTAGGGCAGAGAAGTTCCCTGGACTGTTTTTTTTTTTCCTTTTTTCTTGGGACTGTTTAAACCTGCTCTGGACTGAAAACCCAGGGGAGCACTGGGGGCTGCACCTGCCGCCCACCGGGGCCTGGACCTCGGCATTTTCCAGCAGCGCCGGAGAGACTGGGACTGAGGAGAGACTGAGAGAGAGCCGAGCTACACCCACAGCAAGGACTTTCTCAATTTGCCATCTCACTCCAGAAGAAGAGGTCTTATTGTTTCATATTAATCATTCTTTATACTTGTGTGCACTTTGTTTGTTAAGTAAAAGTTTTTTCCACTTTTCTCCAAGGAAGTTCTTTACCAGACCGGTTGGGGGGAGAGGCCATTCAGGTTTGCTCCCCCGAGGGACCCCATTCAGGGGTTTTCTCCCAAATTTGCCCTAAACCAGGACAATATCCTTGCAGTATACACTCAAGTTCCAAAAAAAAAAAAAAAAAAACCCTGGATGCTTTAAGGAAGACAATTTTAAAACACTTTAATATAAACAAAAAAGAATCAGAGGGAACTGACAGGTTTCTATTGTTATTCTTTTTAAGTGTTACCATTATTTTGGAGGAAAGTAGTGGGGGAAAGCTGTAGTTATAACTAGTACTTATTTATTAAAACATTAATCATAAAAAACTACTCCTTGTGTCCTTGGGTCCTGGTTTTAGTTATGAACTAATGCTTCTACAGCAGGAATTCCTTATTTCAGAATAGTCTATGATAAAGGCTTGGTATCTTCTCCTCCTTCTGAAAATGTAGACGTTCATTTTTAAACAAGTTACCATGCAAGTTACACCTACAGAACAAATTACGTTTGTGTTTTGAAGGAAGAGAGGGGACAGGAAAGAGTACGTCCTCAACTTTGCAGAGCATTAATGCACATGATTTACATCTACCAGTTTTGTCCTTGTCTTTCCCTCCCTGCATTTCCATGGCCTCTTCCTCTCATCTCCAGTCTGCACTGGTCTTAGCAGCCTGTTTCTACTGCTGCTGCCAATAGCTGTCAGTGTCAGACAAGCGTCACCTCTGAGTGCCTTTGGAGGAGAGCTTAGGAAAGAAACAACCTTCAGAACTTCTTGGTCTGCTGTCTGATCAGCAAAGATGAAAACAGAAAAGATAACAAAAGTTTCTCATTCATAATTGACATGTAATTTGAGAATAGGCCTATCATATGCAATATATGGCTACCCTGATCTCAGCACTGACATTAATCTAGACCTTTACTCTCAGAAAATTTCCATGGATCATATGTATGTCTCTGACATGGTTTAATCCCAGAGAGCAGCCAAGCTCCAGACACCTACTTGCTCTCTTCCCCACCAGTGGAACTGGGGAGAAAGTTGGAAAAGTAGAAGCCGGAAAAATCATGGGTTGAGATAAATACAGTTTAATAAGGAAAGAAAAATTGTACACACAAGGAAAGCAAAACAACTGATTAATTCAGGGTTTCCCATGGGCAGGCAGGTGTTCAGCTATGCCCAGGAGAGCAGGGCCCCATCACATGTAACAGTGACTTGGGAAGACAAACACCATCACTCCAAATGTCTTCCCATTCCTCCTTCTTTCCCCCATTTTATATATTGAGTATGATGTCACATGGTCTGGAATGTCCCTTTGGTTAATTTGGGTCACCTGTTGTGGTTGCGTCCCCTCCCACTTCCCATGCACTCCTGGCTTCCTGTCCAGCATGGTAGTAGGAAAAGCAGAAAAGTCCTTGACTGTGAGCCCTGCTCAACAATAACAAAACCTCTCTATATTATCAAACCTGTGTTCAGCACAAATACAAAACACAGCCCCACTCTGCCTACAGAGAAGAAAATTATCTCTACTCCAGCCCAAACCAGCACAGTTCAGAATAATCATTTGAACCTGCTAACTGATTGGTTGTTTTATGATATGCTTAGTCCCATTATATTGCATTCTTTGTATACTTTGCACTTCAACCTAAAGTGTCATGAAGAAGTCTGTTCCACTGTCTACATACTCTCCTTGCACAATATCTTTGGATTCGTGATAGGAAAACCCTAATAAAAATGTACCACTGGCATGAAAGCTAGCTCATGAGCGTAAGGCAGCTGGAAATTTCTGCTGTAAGTGTGTATCATACTTCATTTACAAATAAGAACATGTCTCTGGCAATTATATTTCAATATGTTTCTGATGGCAACATTGGAACAGGCCCTAGACTTTCAAGAAGACTTAGCCACCACTGAAAAATAGATTCAAAGTAAACTATTTGCACTGTATATGCTTTGCACCTGCCTAGACCCCAGCCAGTGGAAACTTTTTAAGGCTCTCAGTGGGTCTTGTGATAAAAATATGCTCTGCACTTACTGCCACATTTTCTAATTTCTTAGCTTTTTCATAGCCATGTCTAATAGTGTGATATTTAAAGTGGAAAAAATGTGGTTTTTACTATTTAAGGTATTCTTACTTTGACCCACTAATAATATCTATAATTCTGTCATTTCAAGACCATACAGACCAAAGATTTCCAGAGCGCTGACTTGCCTCTATTTTTGCTTTATAATTCTGAAACTTACTCATATGATCATTTTGGAAGATATTAACATGCTTGCTTGAAAACTGTGGGCCTGTAGAACGTGTGTATATTTTAGATACTTTCTATTCCCCTACCTTTCCCTTTACATGCCTATAAAGCTGGCAGAGCTATCCAGTATTTGCATTATAGTCACAACCGTTATAAATGTTTAGGAACAAAGTATAAAGCATTATAATGAATTGGCCTTGTCTGCAATGTTTTATAGAAGTAGATTTTGTGTATTTTTAAATTCAGCTCCAAGTACTTATTCTCTGCTGGAATAGCCCCACTTAGATGCTACGTATGTAAGTGCAAAACCATAGGAGAAATAAAATCCAGAATTCCCCCAACATTGCTATGTGATACTCAGCCCATTAAAAACTGGTAAAACACGGGCCAAGAACTTTTGCATCATTGATAAATAAACCATGGTTCCTGCTGTTACCATGCATTCTTTGTTTTTAACTCAGAAGCCAACTCTCTCATTCTGGATTCAAGAACTCATGAGACAGGGAAAGGTTTGAAGTTGAATCAAAATCTTCAAATTGCCTGACAACATATTATCTCCCATATTCATATTAAGGAATTGCAGATTCTAAGAAGTGTAATGGCTCAGGATGTTTAATTTGCTATCAGCAGTACCAGCAGTGCATGTACTTGTTCCATATGACTGCAGTCAGAAAAAGAAGAGCATCAGAATTCAAACTGTTATCCAGATTAAATTCTTTTTACTTTTCATTTGAGTCAACTCCCAGATTTTCCATCAAAATGAAAGCCTCATTGCACTTTCTCAATGCTAGACCTGAATAGCTTTATCATAAACAACCTCATTAATTCAGCAGGAGCAACTTCTCCCAAAGCATGACATTTCTATGGAAACCTGGAGAAAGTTCCTCCTGGCTTAGAAGTGCTTTTCTGAAGCACTGAATGAACTGGTGATTTCTAGGGCACAGTAACAATAAGAACAAATGTAACATTGCAAAGATATAAACTACATGAAGAGTGACTGAGCATGAACCAAACTGTAAGCCTGACATTAGTATGTAAAGCTGAAATAGTTTCCCCATTACCATGTCTTAAGAAAATGAAATTAAACACTAAGGACTTTGTGTTTTTCCTGATTTTCTATAGTGCGAAGTAAATCATAAGTCCTTAGCAAATGAGCTACAATAATTGCCAGCCTTCTGTAATAAATCAACAATTAATTACCAGTTTGACACATATTAGAAGTTTAAGAGAAGTTGGAAAATTCAGAACAAGAAGGTTTATCAAGCTACCCTTCTTTTCTGTTTTGTTAACCCAATCTTAAACAAAGTAGCATGTCAAGTTTTTATAAACTGCTGGGTAAATTATCATAAATGACTTAAAAAGCAATGTAGAGATAATTTATTTCAGTAAAAATGTTATTTAAAGTTTTTTACTTCTACCAGTATTCCTGTCAGTAAGGGTATTTAATTTCCATTTACATGCTTTGGAATCTGAGATGGGGCTTTATTGTGTTTTTTTCATCAAACCAAAACAACATTAGTTACACCATCAAATTTTTAGAGAAGTTTTGTTTAAAAATCCATTTCCAGATGGTCTCTGCGATATGAAGGCAGTCATGCATGAAACAACAGATTTACTATGGTAAATATGTTTGTTTGTTTATTTATTTACTGTGGATTTTAGGACAGTTGCAAAACTGTTGTTTTATAGTGTATTTTATTGTTGAAGTCACTTTTTATCTGTGATGAACAAGTAGAATTTGAGGAATAAAATTGTCGTGTTCACATTTTAAGTAGGTCAGGGAAGAAATGTAATTGTCTCTTTCAAAGGGATATTTTAGGGAATTTGGGAAAACACAGTAAGTTCCCAATAGAATTAATTTCATATTTAAATTATTTGGCTTTTTATTTTCTACTTTTGTAACAAATCTCTTGTGATAATTATATTAAAAATAGTTTCATTTTAGATCATAATTTAGGGGTTTGGGTTTTGTTTTCCACATTTCTCACTAGAACACCAAATGATAGTTCTGAAGTGTGATTTTTTTTAAAGTAGCATCCATTCACAGAGGCATTTCTTGACATCCTGGCCTCTCTTGACATGCTGGCCTTCCAAAAATCACAGCAGAGCAACTAATTCTAGTAACTTTTCTGTAATCTATGTAAGTTCAATAAAAACACTCAAATTAAAAAAAAAAAAAAAAAAAAAAAAAAAAAAAAAAAAAGACATTATGTTGGAGAAGGGAATACAAGTGACCTGGCCCCTGATGAGTCACAGCTATGTCCACTAATGATAAGTGTGATAAAGGGGGGGTGGGTTAGCTGGTGAGGGTAGGATCACCATGGAGGAGGAACTTTGAGGAGCATAAAGGAGAGAATCATGAAGCAGGATCCTGGGGAGAGAGAATCACTGCTGTGAGGTCACTCTGTGTCTGTAGGTAGAGCCTGTTGTTGGAACCTCCAGTCCTAGTCTAGCTAGGTAAAAGCCTGCAGTCAGAGTCTGCAAATGCATGCAGTCATAGTTTAGCCGGAAAGAAGCAGCAGCCAGAGGCTGCAAGGGAAACCTACAGTAGGAGCTTGCTGCAGCCAGAGTCAGTGAATAGTTAGAGTCAGGATGGCTAAGCTATAAGAGGAATAAACCAGGACCCTTTTCATGCTGTGATAAACAAGAAGTCTGTGTCTCGGCTCATTTCTACCCTCTAACAAAGAGGGCTGCTGCAATGCACTGTTGTTCTTTTTGTTCTTGTTTTTGGGGAGAGAAGGGGGTTACCAGCAGATCTCAAATAGCTAACTGAAATCATGGATCCTCTGAATGAGAATAGGCTCTCTAAGATGGCTTGGCTGCAGCAGTCCCTAACCAGTGTTCAGGCCACCAGCATGGGTGCAGGTGTTCCTGTCTCAGCCAGAGGTGTGCTCAGTCTTGTTTAACTGACACTGTCACAAGGCCTTTAGCGAGAGTGAACTGAATGATTTATCACAATTCAGCTTATGAGTTGCATAGTTCAATCATCTATCTTCATAAAGTGCTAGTGACAGCCTCTACTGAGCATCAGAATGTTGCTAACCCAAGTAAAGTATGATGCAAAGATAATATGTTTTCATGATTTATTGCCTGTGGGTCCTGTAATTACTAATTATGCATATGACAGACCACCTAATGCATAAAATGCACCAGAAAACCTGCAATGAAAAATTATAATAGCAGTGCAGTTCAAGTTCCTATTGAAAAGAAATTTTACAGTAAGGAGAGAGATGAAATATTCTGACCTGAAAAAAAACCATATTTGCATTAGGAAATTTTAATAAAATTGCAGAAAAGGGGAAAAAAATCTACTAGGTTTCAACTTCTCTATTTTCATTGTGATCTCACTTCTTATTTAAAAATGAATGGAATTATTAACAGGGGAGTGGACAGAAAAAAAATTGGAAAAGACATCGTAATTATTGATAATTCATGAAGGTCCACCTTATTCCTATGTATCACGGACAGACTAAACTATTAATTGCCTAATCTTTTCAGATATGACAAATTTTCTGGTAAAATTTATTTCTTCTTTTGCCTACCAGAACAAAGACAAAATTAAATAAATATTAAGACTTAGTGAAATAAAAAAACAATAATAAAATAGTTGTTGCAATTTTGTGGTCAGCAAAGAGCTTAAAAAGCTTTTGAAATGTGTGTTAGTACTGTATTTTACAGCAGGAAATCTGTTGAGTTGTTAGAATCAATCATTATTCCCCTTAACAAAATGCCTGAAGGAAAAAGAAACAGAAAACAAACTTGCAATCTATGTACAACCTTCATACCTGAGTTAGAATCTTTGTCTTTCTTCTTTAGAAATTTAGAAAAAAGAAATTCTATAAAAATTCTATAAAAACTTGCCTTCTCTACAAACTGCTGGTCCTTCTATTCACAGAAAGATGAATGTCGATGCAAGAGTGGAGCGGTATTTCAAGGCAGAAATTTGTTCTAACAACTTACTTGATGCTCAGGAGTTACTAATTTAGCACAGGTTGATTCCCTCACTGTCAGAACAGATTCAGTAATTATGAGTAGGTACAGTATATATAAGCTGAGTTGGGAGCAATTTTTTTTATCATGAAATCTGGTAGTAATGGTGACCAGGAAAAGTGAGTGCCTCACAAGGATTTCAATTATCACAGGCTGGTAGGTGTGAAAGATACTGCAGCTCATCTAATCCAGCTCCATGAAAATTTGGGGTTTTCTGTACGTTGGCCTAAATTTTTAGCTGGTGCAGATAACTGGAGGTTCAGGATTTCAGCAGAGGCATTTTTAATTACCTCACCATACAATTTCCTCATAAGTGACATTAACCCCACGTGAACTCCCTGTACACAAAGAACAAAGATATACTTGTGTGGCTCTTTAATACTTATTATTGATATTAATTTTTCTGAGGCATATTATTTTATAGTTGAAATAACAGTTTCAGATCTCTCAATCCCTCTGATTGTAACTAGCAGATGCTTGTATCGTGTGCAGATGGGTACGTATCACTGTGTTTCTCCCATGTCAGCTCTCCCAGGGTCCTGTGAATCATATTGACAGGGCTGTTCTGTTGCTGGCTCTGCTCTCTTACAGCCACTGGATTAATTCTGCATTTCAAAGGTAGTTCTTCTAGGACCCAGCACTGTAACAGTGCTCAACTCTGATCTCACTGCTGTGCTGAAAGATCTCACACTGCTGTGTGGCTGTATTTGAAAGAATTGCCTTTTCTCTCTCACTGGGTGTGAAGTCATTCCTCATTTTCCAGGAGTCTGTGGAAACTCCACTGAAATCCACAGTTCATCTAATGCTGTGTTAAGGAGCAGCAAAATATGGAACTGTTTATTTGAAGAATGGATGGTCTGATACCTTTTCAAAGGTGTGAGATTTAGTCATTTAAACAATGCATTCATCTTTGACAACCCCTAGTGAAAAATGCAGGGGGAATGCTACCATATCAAACTGGTAGGGAAGCAGAGGAGGTGGAGGCATTTTCAATGAAATTTTCATTTTAATTTCATTTACTTCTTAAAGGTTCTTTTATACTGAAAGGCTGCTTTTATTAGATACTTCCTCATAAATGAACACATGAAATACACTCTTAAAACCTAGGACAGATTTAATGGACAGAGAGTACAAGCTATCTTGACTTTGAGATACAATTTGCATTGTCCAACAGCAGTCTGTGAAAGGCAATATTCAGTAAAATGTAAACCAGTTCCACAATGCTAGCATTTTAATTATGTTTTTATGGTTTTCTTAGAAACTACTCCCTAAGATCCAAATACTTTTTTTGTATCTCCCTTTGAGGATAATATATTTTATGTTTACCTGTCACTGTGCTCTTAACAAAGAAAACATAATGTATAATAACAATATTGTCTTATACAGACAGGACAAGAGGACATAGCCTTGAGCTGTGCCAGAGGAGGTTCAGAATCGATATTAGGAAGAATGTTTCCACTGAAAGTGTGGTTAAACATTGGAACAGGCTGCCAGGGAGATGGTGGAGTCAGCATCTCTGGAAGTGTTCAAGGAACAACTGGAAATGGTACTTAGTGCTGTGGTTCAGTTACCATGATGCTATTCAGTCAAAGGCTGAACTCAATGATCATGGAGGTCTTTTCCAGCCTTAGTGATTCTATGGTTCTATTAAAAAATACTTTTAGTTAAGAAAGTAGGCCATTTGAAATTGTCATTATTTTAAGACTTTATTATTGTTCACGAAGAACATTACTGTTTATTTTTCTCCATCAACTTTCTGGGTTTGAAAAACATAAACCTACTTAACAGAAATAGTGAGCTGTGACAGCAAATACACGCAGATTATAGAGAAATTTTCTCTTCTTAGATCAAGGAGTGTCTTGAGCTTCTCCCTTTCAGTATGCTATGGCAGGGTGGTGTTTTATCACTTTTTCCTTAGGGCTTTTGATAGAAGAGAACAGGCTGTTTTCTTTTTGAATCATGATCCCAGTGTCCAAAGCAAATGCTTCCAACATTTTAGACCTGGTTCTGTCTTCAGTTGCAATCAGTGCAGCACAATAGGAGTGAACAATAGAGCAGAACAGTTCATGTTGAGGACTGAAAGTCCATGCAAAGTCATTTGCACATGAGACTGGAGTTTGTGAGTTTGGACTTAGTTTCATCTGAATAAAATACAGCCCTCACGTATGGAGACTTTTACTAATACAAAACAAAGTCCACTATGTAGAGACAACTGCAAAATTTGCTCTACACACACACTTCAGCAACAAACTAAAACCACAATTCAGTTTACATGTAAACCTCTGCCTCCACCTCTATAGGACATTGCTTCATGGACAAAACTCTTTTCTGCTGTGCAGTGTTCTCTGGTTTGTTTTTTTTTTTTTGGCTGCAGAACTGGTCTGTAGCAAAGTTAAGTCCAGCCTCAATGTGTCACTAATAGGGTTTCAACCATCCCATGGAAAGTCATTCAAAGAAAAACAGAAAACAGTTTTCATATGTAGCTCTGTATGGTTCTGGCAGTGGAGTATTCCAGGTTAAAAAAAAAAAAAAAAAAAAAAAAAAAAAAAAAAAAAAAAAAAAAAAAAAAGTTTAATGTAGCTTGAGTTTAATTCAAAATAGATCATGAAGAAACACTAATAAATTGGTTATTGGTATTTTCTAGATAATGCCAACATTTAGTAATTTTTTCTGGTAGGAGCAGTGGGTTTGCTTTTTCTACAGTTCATGCACCTGAGACAGAGGCAGAGGTATGAGAAAATACTTGTAAAAAGTGCTGGTTTTTATTTAGAAGAAAAAATGCAATTTTTCTTCTGTGTCAGGCCTATGTGCAATGAAGATAAAACTATAAACAAAATTTTTATAATAGTATTAAGATACAAAGAGGGCTGCTATGCAAATTTCCTTTCAGAAAATCTTGAGCCTTCTACATCTTCTAGGCAGGAGCATCATGAAAGTGTTACAGGTGCTGATTTAATAGTGTTGCCAAGTGAGCAACATAAAAGCTGTTTTAGTGTACCACAAGTTAAGTGGTAAAGTTCAATCACCTCTTCTCCCATCATATGCTTCAAACTCTCAGGCATGAATTAATGACCGACACAAAATATACATTGAAAGAACTGTTTGGATATCTGAGACATATTTAGGATATCTGAGACACTTTGCCAGAGTACTTTAAGATGTGCACAGCTTTTATACTCTTGAGTAATCTTCTACTAAAAGATATTTTTTAAATATTCTTGTTGATTCAGAGCCCAGGCTGGTAAACTTGTCTCATGCATTTAAAATTTTGAAACAAAGTTACACTTTATTTTTAGCTGTTGGTCAGAAAATGTCAATTTCCTTTTAGTTCAATGGAGTTTTTTTCTGCTATTCGTGCCTGGTTTGTTTTTGTTTTTGTTTGGTTTTGTTTGTGTTTGTTTGTTTTCTTACCAACAGAACACTCTGCACTGAGTTCTGTTCTGTTTGCAATCATGTATGTTGCTTACACCAAAGTGAAAGTGCTTCAGTTGGGAAACAGTGAGAAAATATAGGGAAATACCACTAGCCTATGCTTCTTTTCACTGAATACTTCAGTGTTGTGAAATTAAAAGTTAAAGATTTACTTTCCTCCCTTGTCTGGAATATCTACTTATTTTATTTTTTCATATTGTTTAGCCAGCATGAATATGCAAAGAAAATGAACTATCTCTGTCATGGTTTTGTAGGCATCTGAACTTAATTAGCCCAAAGAGAAGACAAAGTACTGAAGTTTACCTGCTCTATTATTTTCAAATTAATAAATATACAATAAATAAAAAAATAGTGATACAAAAATGTTTCAAATTCAGAAAGGCCTTCCCCAAATAAAGCTAAACAAAGTATGACAGAATAATAGCCACAAAATAAGTGACTTTCCATCTTTGATGGAAATTACTGGTTAGCTCACTTACCAAAATATTAAGACACTTATCATATAAAAATAATAACTCAGTGCAGTATGGCATCTAGCAGATGATGATTAGAATTATAAAATGAAGTTAAAGATTTATAAGTCTAACAATATTTCTAAGATGGTTTATTTCTTATCATTTACAAGAAAAAAAATCTGGAGGTTTCTTCTATAAAGTGTGTATGTAGGATAAACTGGAGTTAAATTGCTAGAGTTGATAATGATTATTGAAATTTCTTGAATCCCAATGGTAGATCATATCTTGTATTAGCATGCTCATTTTAAGGAAGTTGATTTTGTTCTAGGTACTCTTAGATGTAGGTATGTCACCGAGACACACAAAGCAATCACACGCAGACAAGAGATTTTCGCAGAGGTTCCTCTGATCCAGCTCCCAGCTGAAAGAGCGAAGAGACCCCTTTGTTTATTCTTTTACTTTTATACATTTGTGGGTCTAGCAGAAGATTGGCTTTTTGGGGTTTCCACCCCTCAGCCTCAGTGGCCAGACCAATTGTCAGTTACAATTGTTTTCAGGTTAGAAATATGCAAACAAAGGACAAAGAATGAAAAACAAAGGATTTGTTTATATTACTTCTGTGGGAAAGGTAGAAGAACTGCTCTAATATTCTACAGTAACTAAAAGATCTGACTCCATGTATGAAAATCAAAAGGCTAGTAAAGAAACTCAGAAAAACCAGGGTAACATCGGTAAGTGTCTTCAAGTCTCAATGATGATGATTATCAGGGTGTGGGGGACAATATTGGTAATATTGGTAAATGTGGTAATAGTGTTGCCAGCTAAAAGGAAGATAAGCTAAATGCTGATCTGCAAATAGTTTTCGGGAGTTCAGAAGAGTTAAGCTGAATAATGAGTAATACGCTAAGTTAGCATAACAGTTATGCTAAATAATATTTTTGTTAGTACTGTTCACTCATACACAATGAGTATCTTAGTGAAGGTTAATCTGGGAGCTGTTCATGGAGATGCTTCCCATGGAGCAGGTGTCTTAGGCAGTTCCAGGGCACAGTTGGCATTTTGAGAACCAACATTTTCTGATGTGACATTGACTGGAATATTAGAAGAAGGCAGTAGCAAAAGTTGTGTTTGATCTTTAACAACAGTATTCTTTCTGCAAGCTGAAACACATATCAATATTCTAATTTCCAGGTGTATATATTTTCATGTCTAAGGCAAACACCATTTTTTTTTTTCTGAGACTAAAGAATGTGTGAAGGACAGAAGAGACGAGAGGAAAATCCCATGCTTGAAAAGCTAAAATTGTTTCATCAGTTGCACGAGATTATACAAGTGTCTTAATTTAGAATTTGCTCCTTTTTTCTGTCATTCAAACTGTTATTTGCCAGGTTTATGTTTCATTACATTAAAATCACCAGTAGTCAAGCCTTTTATAAGAATATGTTTGAATGTTATAAAGACTCTGCAGCATTATAGATTTATGTATTTATTGTGTTTTCTGTTTTCTGCACATCAGTGTTAACTGTGCAAACAAGAAAATTACCTACCCTTTCAAAAGTACATTCTATACATATAAGGCTGGAGATGCATATTGAACTAAATGCTCATTTTTTCTCTTCTGGTATTAACTTGCAGAGCAAAATCAGTATAAATTAGATATCACCAACAGGTGAAATTAGAAAATTTTTTCCAACTATTTATCTTAAAAAAGAGCTCTGAGCTTAAACATGAGGACAAAATTTAACATAGCTCTTTTGTTTCTGTTGGGTAACAAGGCTTTCTGTCATCAAAATACCTTCAAGGACTGCATTTACCACTGTCTTATCTTACAGCTAATTGGGATAGCAAAAAATGCATGAAACTTAAAATAAAAATATATTTTCTGAATCAAAAGTCCTAAAATATATTATATACTTAGATAGCTTATTGAAGAAACTACCTAAAATATTTTTTAGGAGGAGCTGTATTTTGCTTTTCCAGTTAAAAAAGACAATTAACTAAATACAGAAAAAGCACAGCTCTTGTATTTACATCTGATGATCATGTTTTATTTTTTCTGATTGGATATTCATGGCATATATTGCTGTATATTTGAACACAGCTGAATATTTCAAACAAAACGTTGGCTTGTTTTCTCATAGTCAGAAATACTAGTGCAAAGTTGTGCTGCATTGGAGAGGGATTAGCCAAGAATAACCATTACAACACCATCCTGAAACATGGTTCTGTCTGGCTAAAGTGAAAGCAATAACAAACAGACCTTTCCCTCTGTCTTCAGGCTGAGTACTGAGGGCTTCATCTCCTGGTAGAATATTCAAGAAATTATAATACCAAATATTTACTACAGCAGTGGGAACTAACAACCCATATGCAGCTGCATAGCCTTGCATTGCTCCAGTGCTTCATGCAGATAATGATAATATCCTTTCCTTATTTTTTTCTTTAATATTTCAGCTGAATTTTGAGTTAGAGTCCTACCTCAAAATTAAGACAAGATTTGTTGTAATGTGGCAGATGTTATGCTGTTAACTTCAGAATAATTTTGCACATCCACAGACTGTATAAGCTAGCACTCTCTGATAATCCTTGTGTGGGTCAGTTCCTTTTAAAGGAAGATTTGACCACACAAGGTTATCTGTGGAAGAATTTGAGACTTTTGCTACAGTTCTCCCTGAGGCAAAACTCGACCAGATGTTATCTTTCTGAATTCTCCATTATGTATTAAGCCCTTGTACCTTTTTGGTATTCATTAATCTAATTCTTCTTCCATGTCTGTAATAAGCAAAACATCTGTTTCTTCTTGTTCAATCAAAGTGCCTAACTCAAGAGTCCTACTTTTAAAATAATGTCATTTAAATAGAAAACCTACATAGAGAGAATGCATTTCATTACGATATTTAATTTGCATATGAAACCATCTTTTCCAGAACTCAGTAGGGAATTTGTGGTGGAAGCAATATGTATTTCTTTTTTATTCTCTCAACTTGCATACCAAAAAAGAGTAAGAAGAAAAGGAATGCAAATAAATATATGTATCAGCACAGATGAGGAAATTAAACTGTAATGAGAAATCATCATTGTACATTTGGGATGCCATCCTAAACTTTCCAGCTGAAAATTCTTTTCTTATAAGGAGACATGATCTACTCTTTCTAATGAGTCTTGGTTTATAGAAAAATATCAGCAAGAAAAAATAATTCCTCAATATACATGAGATTTGTAATAAAATATTACAATAGCAACAGGTCATAAAACTTTAGAATTTACCCCCCATAATATATATATATGTTGAATATATAATATAACCCAATAGTAATTTAAGTTCCTGACACAAATTCTTGTCCCACTAATAAAAGAGGGTTAACACTACTGCTGCTAATACACATAAATAAAAAATCAGATAAAAACATTGGCAGAGATAAAAGGTTCTTTTAGTTTTTTTGACTGGGGAGCATAATTCTGTAAAGACAATAGTGGGTATTTGCTGAGTACTATTGAGCAATCCTCATTAGCATTCATCAGTAAATTCCACAGAAAAAAAAAAATGCCAGTAAGTTTTCTAAGCAAACATAAAATTGTGCAAGAATTTTTGTGAAAACTTTGAGCCAGAGAAGTTGGGAATATTACTGTCATACTGCAAAGTTCCATGAGAATGGTTAACACCTTTAGCTAAGAGGAAAACAGCCTAATTTTCATGATTGTTTTCTATCAATACGCTGTAAAGTTCATAAAGCAGAAATAGTACCATCTTTCAGGGACTGTCAGGAATGATGCCAAATTGTAGGGACAGATATTTTTAATACAGTCAAAACAACAATGCTTCTCCAATCATGCCTCTAGCAAGCAGCTTACAGACAGTAATGTGTCCTCTTAGTATATCTTGCTGCATGCTGTGCACACAGAGAATGCATGAAATCACTTTTGATCTTAACCTGCAGCTCTCCTCATGCTCTCATTTCCCAATCTGCTCAGGAGAACCACCTCCTCTGCTGATCCACCTTCCCTCCACCTGCTTTTTGCCTTGTGTCATGCTAATCTTTGGTTTCTCGTTGTGCTGTTGGTGAGCCTGTGGGGGCTTCCCTTCACTGCACATGGGGAGAGCACAGTACTAACACAAAATACAGATTAAAATAACAGAACTATTTTGCATCTCATGCCATATTTAATTTAAAACATTTTCCTCATTAGTATTTTCAGTTCTTTGTTTTCTGAAGGAGTATCTTCAAGCGGTGAGGGTGGTGAACTTAGCCTTATTGTATGAAATACGGTGAATTTCTAATTTCATAGCACAATCATCTGTCTTTAGCTTCATAAGTTGTCATGGTGGGTTCTCTGACTACCACTCCTAAAGAGGGCAAGGGGAGAAAATAGAACTGAGAAGTTCATGGAGTGAGATAAAGACAGGGAATGTACCAATTACAGTCGCAAGCAAAATAGACTTGACTTGTGAACATTAATTTAATTCATTGCTAATTAAAATAGACCTAGGTAGTGAGAAACAAAGACAATCATTAAAACAACACCTTTCTTCCTCCTTCTTCTGAGACATAAACTTTAGAGAATTAAGGATTTTTAGAGGGGTTAAGATTTTAGTTAGAGATAAGCTTTGCTGAAATTAATTAAAGTAGATAGGTAGGCTTTGCTGAAATTAAAAGTTAGTAATAAACTAAGAGAAATTGGGTTTGGGATCACTCTTCCATATTAGAATAACTGATTACTTGTCAACTTTGTTTGGTTAGCTGTGTTTATAATGAAGAATATTTAAACAGATGAATAGCTTTTAGGAACATAAGAAAATTGTAGGCCTCCTCTGCCCAGAAACTCATTGAATGGTCATGAAGACATGAAGTGGGAGTCCCACCAAAGGTTCATTTATCACATTTGCATTGAAAAGGCAGAAAGGTCAGAGCGAGGAAGACTTCTTTACTTCCTCATTTTGGGGACCCCTCCCCATAAAGAGGACCACCGACCCATTTTAAAGAACAGACTGCGCATGCTTAATAGCTTTTGAGCTGATTACCGTAAGAAGCGGGGAATGGGATGTACCAGGGTTTTGAATATGCATTTGTGTTTTGGGTATTCAATACTTTTGTAAATAAAAGGACTCTGTAATCACCTGTAAATTGCGGTGTGAATTTGGGAGCTATCCCGCACACTGTCCGGCGCCGTAATAAACATACACTTTCTAACTTTAAACTGTTAGAGAGTTTTTGTCCGTCACAGTTGGGTATCGATACTAGATCAATACCCTGTTTTCTTTAATAAGTCACTTCTTGAAGCCCAACTTCCTTAGTCGCAACTCCTCTACACCCTATTCTTGAGCAGCACAAGAGGGGATGCAGGTGTAAGACCAGTACTTTGCTTCTCCTGCTCTCGTGAGCTATTCCACTGCTCTGCTGGCAGAGCCCCTCCCTTCCCTGCTCTCAGTCTCCCTTGGAGCTGGCAGGGACTTTTCTGCTCTGTTTCCCCTCACTTCTCCCTGCCTGGGGCTGTGGGGCTTGGCTGTGCTCAGCTGTGCACCTTGTCTGATATCCTGTTATGTCTTGGTTTCTGCAATATCCCACTTTGCAGAGAGTGTTTTAGACTATACCTCCCTTAGTGATGAACAGCTCCTGCCACTGCTTTTGTGCCCCATGTTTTAATAGCTAATTCTTAATTTTGTCCAGGAGTCTCTTGTCATCATTATTCAGTTCAAAGTAATACTGAATACCTCGATAAAAATATAAAATAAAATTTTAATATTAACTTTATTTTATTAAATAAAAATTAATAATTTATTTAGTATTTAATAATAATATTTCAAGCTGGAAAATTGGGGATTTAAGTATGCTCTCATAAGCTTAGGTTGCAGTAGCACATGCTGTAACATGAAATAGCTTATTACGTTGCATTGTGGATTATTTTGGCAAATGACATTTTGCTAAGGTGACTTTATCTAAGTGGAGAAAATTTTTTTTGCAGGAGGCGCCATAACTTGGAATTTGCTTTTACTACAGCCTTTACTACTTATTTGCTGACCCAGCATAACCTGTCTGCATGGAAATTAGTAGAACAAACCAGTACCCTTTAGCAGCTCTTAATGTGCCAAGCAAACTGGCTTTCTGCCAGCTGCTGGAGACAATATTAGAAGCATATAGATTCTGTGGGTTTTAAAATATCGTAATGAATGAACAATTCCATCTGCTTCACTGCTGCCAGTATTTGGAGGATGATACTCCTGTAAGATTGTGGGGTTTTCAGACATTTTCGGGTTTTGAAGTTGCTCTGTAATAATGTCTTCCTATGTCTTCCTCTTCTGTGAGTAGCCCTACATCCCAATTTGTTGTGAATTCACCACCTATATGAGCCTTTCCCTACATCCCAATTTGCTGTGAATTCACCACCTATGTGAGCCTTTTCCCCTCCTATTTTTCCTTTCCCTTTTCTTGGAAATATCTAACTTGATATATGCCAAACATGAGCATAAATGTGCCCTTTGGCACTGTTACTCACTCTAGTTAAATGGATGTATCATTATCTTTTCCTTCTGAGCTTGATCATAGAAACAATTAAGACATAATCTTTATTAGTAAAATGCAGAATATGGCCTTTTGATAGGAAAGGTGAGTGACAACAGCTGTACTTAAATACTGTTATGCATGTAAGAATGGACACTTTCCTAGTTTCAAGACTTGTATTTATGATATAATGTGTATATCTTTGTAACAGTTACTTTGATAACAATACCTTGTTATCCCGCTAAAACGATTTTGTTTCTGCAGTAGCCTTTATTAAATGTTATACGATGAGCCTGCGAGAGAGATACACAAAAAGCTTAGAGATAATGAATACTGGAGTAAGTAAAATGTGGAATGGATTTTTGTTCTTCATAGGCTCTGGTCTCAATGATGGGCAGTGGCATGAAGTTCGTTTCCTGGCTAAGGAAAATTTTGCTGTCCTCACCATTGATGGCGATGAAGCTTCAGCCGTTCGAACTAACAGCCCTCTACAAGTCAAGACTGGAGAAAAATATTTCTTTGGAGGTAAAAAATATCAAAACATGTATATGCCTAAAGTGCTGTTTTCTTTTAATCTATATAACAGGTGAAATGGAGTTCAGTATGGAATTAATTTATGTGGACCCTATTATGACTTGAAAGCCTAGGTGTGGCTCATCAGAGTATACCACTAAATTTAATTTCACTTTCAATTTAAGTTAGCATGATATCTCAGATCTGTGAACATTTCAGAAAAGGGAGACTCTTAATAGTTTAAACAAAAGGCATCAAGTGGAGAAATAAGCCTAACTTTTTAAGTTTGAAATCCTGAAGAGGAAAAAAATAAATCATTGTTCAGAACAGGTCTTAACCTTTTGCTGATTTTTAAGCATTGTCATAATTGTGGATAACTGAGAAGCTCTCATAGGTTGAAGCCTTAGACTGTTCAATATTTTTGTCTGTTGAGAGTCCATATACTAAAAAGGAGTTACTAAAAATTGTGCCTCCAATATTTATTGTGCTTGGTCTTCTATGTTAGCATTTATAAAAATCAAAAAAAGGCTATCAAAACTCTTGGATTTTTAAAATTGGAATTTAAATTCCTATATTTAAAAGTGTGTTTCTGTGTCAAAAATATTTTTGATCCAAAAAAATGCAGGTTGTACTTTGAAGTGTACCACACATTTAATATTGAACATGAATTCTTCAGACAGAGAACACAGATTTTAAAAGCAGAATTTATCAGTGTTAAAAATTGATTTCTTTCAACCTTATAAGATGCATGTCTAATAAAAATAAAATATAAATGTGATACTATAAATAGTCATAACATTACAAAAGGAATGGAAAATTTAGTGTTATATGAAGTACTCCAAGTAGAAAGGGGAAACAATTTCAAGGTTATTTTTATTGCATTGTTATCAACTTAAAGTTGGTCTGTCACAAGAATTAAACTTCCTGTTGCTGTAACTTGTGTATTTTCCAAAATCTGCAATTCAGCTAATACTGGGACTTCTTAGTATATTGCCTCAAATAAGAGTTCTAGTATAGCCAGTTTCCACAGGCTAAAGTGTGAAAATTATTTTGTTGTCAAAACATAGTATGTTCAATTTGTCAGAACAGTCTGTGACATTCTAATTAAATAAAGTTATTAAGAACACATTGGAGACAATGAGAAGAATGCCATACATATTATATCAAGTGTTAAATTCTGTTAATTTTGATAGGTAAAATCCCCAGATTACTCTTATCTTTCTGAAGCGAGATAGATTGATGGATTTCTTCTAAAATGTCTTTTACCTCTGATCCTTTTTCTTTGAGGGATAGATTGTCTAGTTTCTCCAGGTAGTTTTTATACCTTTTCTCGGTCAAAAGCCAGGTTGTTTTGTTGTCATTTCAGTTTGACTATGAAATATGCTTGATTTGTGATTGCTGACCTATACTTTAAAATTCCACAATTTTTCCATGAAAAACAAGCATGCATGCAGATATTTTTCTAGTGGGATATGGAAGTCAGTCATGAATTCCCTGAAGTCTCATTCCCACATCTGTTCATGCAAATACACAGTCCTGTTACACAAACTAGGGGGTGTTTGTTTTTCCTTAGTATCTTTTATCCTCTGAAAGGTCTTCTAAAGGCATGTCAAAAGAACAGTGGTGTCCTAACCTTCATGTCTCAAGTTTATTTCAAAGTCTGCATTTGCAATGCTATACTTACTCACATTAACTGTCTGTCCTGGTTTTGAAAGACAGTTGTTGGCCAGGGAAAGCTAGAGCTTCCCTCAGAATAGAGAGTGTAAACCCCCTTCCCTCCAAATTATTATAATTTTGCAATTAGGGGCTTTCAGGCAAAGGTATGGGAATAGGAGTAAAGTCCTTTAATAGGAATAATAATAATAATAATAATAATAATAATAATAATAATAATAATAATAAAGTAATAGTACAAAAAACAAGCAAACAAACAAAAATCCTGGAAAAAGCCCTGTCAGAGTCAGGGATACAGCCTGACACCCTGTTGGTCAGGATATGGGAAGCAGTCCAAATAAATCCTCCTAAAGTAACAGATGTGGTTCTGTGGAGTAGAGATGATCCTGTAGAAAGTCCAGTGGTGACGAGATGGGTCGGGTCTTCCTCGGGGATCCAGTGGAAAAGCAGGATACCTTGAGTCCTTCAGTCCCAGTTTTTATCTAGCTAGGAACAGTTGGCTCCCCATTGCACTGGGTGGAGCATCTCACAGTGGGATGATGGAATGTGTCATGTCATTGATGGCCCATTAGCAGAAATTATCTCCCCTGGAGGATGGAGGGGTGATGAAAAAGATGAGAAACACTGCCCCACCTGGATTTAATGGCTGGGCATCCACCCCTCTCCCCTCTAGAGTTACAAAAGAAGGAAAAAACATCTACCAAAAAACCAGCTTTCAACAGATGAAATAGAATACCCTTTTTTCGTTGTTGTTGTTACATAACCCAAGACACTGTCAGAAGCTGTGAATCTGAGGATGCCTAATTTATTGAACCTATTTATAATATTATGTTCCCACCTGAATATTGCTATATAAATAAATGTATGTTATTTATTAATATATATATTTATAAATAATTTATTAAAGACTGCAACTTAAAGGCGGTCTTTTGGATGCATGTTAGAAACCTAACCTTTATATTCTTGACCTTCATCTTATAAGGCAAAGGTATTTTTGTTCTATTCCCTCCAAATGTACATGTTCCTCCTTACTTGTCTTTAGAAGCACTCCAAGTTGTGTCTTTTAATAAATAACATTTGCAAGAAGAGGGTGCAGAGAAGGAGAATAGTGGAGAGCCTCAAACATTTGGGCCAGGTGATCATCAAAGATATTTTCATTAATTTTATTGGGAATAAGTTCAGATAAGAAAGCATCAAACACTTCTTTGCTGCAAATACAGCAAAGTTGGTTAGGAAGTGAGCTTCTTGAATTGAGAGGGCAGTAGCCATCTGCACAATGCTAGATGGCCAGCAGAAATAATTACCAGTTCTTTGGTGATGATATGTTTTCATTGTTAAAATGAATCTAGATTTCTTTGCTAAATATAGTTACAGACACTTACACTGTTAAACCTTGTATTATGAAATATAAACATATAAAACAGATACAGAAGTTAAATATGAGATTTAAAAATAGCAGTGTTATGATATTCATCCAATCCCACTGCTATATTTCTTGACCTTTCAAAATGCTAAGAAAGCTCAGTCCATTGAATTTGTGTTTGGCGAGGTTGTACGGCATTTCTCTGAACACTCTTTGATGGCCAATTTTATCCTTGAAGGAGATGCATGCTATATGTATGCAAGTGTTTTGTTCTTGAAACTTTCCCTTTCACTGATTTCAAAATAAGTGAGACTTTTTTTTTTCCTGTTTCCTGGTGTCAATACAACAAATGTATACTATGGGCAATGTTATTGTCTTTGCTGAAGAAAAGATTTAGATCTTACATTTCAGCACTGTAGCACAATAGTTTCTCAAAAATGCTTGTCATTGACCAGCAGAGCCAGATTTTTAAAAAAGATGCAGTAACATTTAAATAAAGGAGATGTGGAAATCAGAATATTTTATGACTTTTGCTCTTCTAACTTTTCTAGTTTAAAAAAACTGTAAGTAAATCATAAGAGCATTCTTTCTCTGTCAGAGAATATTATGTTCAGTGCTGTTAATGTCTTTTTTTTCCCCTTTACTTTATACCTCTCCAGTACCATCTCCCAGCAGTACTGAGATCCTCCCAAGGGGCAGACAGCAGTGATGTTTTATTCAAGCTTAAAGAGTTAGGGGAAGCTGTGTAAGATGAGCCATTTCTGTAGATTGTGTGAATGTGGGAGGGTGGGTGCTAATTGCCTATTACCCTTCTGTATAACTATTATTTTCTGCCCACTGGTTTTATTTTCCTTCTTTTTCTTCCTTTAAATTTGTGGGTTTGGAAAGAAGTGAACTTCCCTTCCCTACTAAGCTCTAGAGAATGATGTTTCTTTGTTGTTTCCAATTATCTGCATAAAAAACAAAGAAACAGAGCAGAGGAAGTGAATCACAGAGTGAAAATGAGTCCCTTAACCTCATTTGCACTGTTGGAGACAAAAGGCTTTTGTGAAGCATCCTAAGCTCTCACCAAACCACCTAATGCCTGCCTAATGTCCATAGGAAATATTTGATTACAGACATAATTTTGACTTGTTTCTATGGCATTTCTTTTTAATTGTGTCTAGTTTCCTTCTCCTTTTCACTGGCACAAGGACTTGAGAGTTTTTAGTATGAGTGCTAAATTTTCATTGAGATCAAAGGTATGCTGTGAGCATCAGTCAATCCACTCTGTGCTGCTTTTCCTGAAGCAAAGATGAAGGGAATAGGCAGTAAGTTTCCTATGGGACACCAGCCTGAGGTGTATAGAAAGTCCTCCTTTTCTCTGCAAAACATATGAAGACTTGTTCCTGGAGTAGAATTTGTTTTGAAAAGTTGTGTTGGTCTGAAAGTCCATAAAAACAGAGATGAGGGAAAGAGGAAGAAGGAGAAAAATTACCTTCCTGTGTTTCACATTTCCTGGATTCTTCTATGAATCATCTTTTCTTAAAGATCTTCCTGTGATGTCTAAATTTTTCATCAAGTTATCCATTGTTATAATTGTGTGGCTCATTTTCATTAGCAGCTGTTATAGGCGTGGCCAGACATCCTAGGTAGCGTCACTAGCACGTAAAAAGCATCTGAAGTATCATAATTGAAAGTATTATCAGATAGAAAGGGTTGTGTTTGGGTTGTTTTTTTTTTTTTGGGGGGGGAGGGGGTGGGAGGGGGAAGGATGTTTCTGTAGCTCAAATTCAAAATTGTTTAGCAAAACAAAAGTTGAGGGTTTAGGTGTCACGACAAATAAATGAGACCCAGATAATGGCAATTCATGTTATCTGTTACCTAAAAAATAATAAAAAAAGTTCCTGCTGACTTCATTCTTGCAAGTCTGAAACTTCTTGCATACAAATAAGTTTTGCATACAATGATGTTTGGTTGTATTTGTATGTTTGCTGGTCTTTTCTGAAGATTTTTAGTATGTCAGGGCTTCAGTTTTGCTGTCCATTTGGTTTTTGTGGGGGTTTGGGTTTTCTTTAGCATGTATGACCACAAGACAGAATGCTCCAATTTGCATTTCTTGTGGAAAAAGTGATGAATGTGTTTTGAAATCTTTCATGACCATAACACTACTATAAACTCAAATACAAATCCATAAGGAGAACACAGAGGAAATTCCAAGTAACTCAGGGTATAATGTGATTTTTGTGTGTCTTCAACAATTATGTTAGGGTATTATCACAAGTCAGACCTATGAAATAATGGTAAACACATGAAATGGAAATAAAATAATTGGAATAGGTCATATATTTTAACAGCCCTCATACCTTGTTAAATCTGGAATGTTTATAAGTCAGTACATGAGCAAAGTATGCAGATGTGCAAAATTTATAAGCATAAGCAAAGAAAGGAAGTGCTTTTGTAGCAAGTAAAAGAAAAAAATAGATGGCAGACAATTATAAACCTCTCTCTCTTGTATTTAGTACACAATTGAAAATCTTTATTATTTCATCAACTCTCTTGTACTATGAACAAGGCAACACGACTGAATTCACATTCCTTTTATACAACTGACAGAACTAAAGGGAGATGATCATTTCCCATTAACTCTTTGAGAATTATGCTTTTTTCATCTTGTTTAAAGTTTTGTTTATTTCATTCAGACAATTTGAAGCTTAGACAAATGAAACCAAGTAAAATAATGGCGACTTTCTGTGATTAATTTTCAGTAATGTCAGTGCTGTTATAATCTGCCAATATGCCAATCCAACAACACATTTTATTCAACAGTATGAGCAGAAATACTGGAGATAGATTGATGTTCTGAAGGAAAACAGGTGCAGGCAGAAAGCTAGTACAATGTGCAAGCAAATAAAAGATGAAATGCATGGTAATGGCAGTTTAGGAATGTATGTATGGGGACATGAGTCTTGCTGGAATAACTTTAGCTTTTGAGCAAAGGCCTACTAAATATGAGAAATGTCTATCCACTGAAATATAAATGGATGAAGTCTTGAAAAGTACTCTCTTTGTTACAACATAAATCTCTTGCTAAGCCGAAGATGTTAACCACAGAATATGTATCTAGAAGTTTCTCAAAAAATAAAGCATAGGAACTTAATCTCTTTTACTGTATTTTCTTGGAAGCACTAAAGCAAATGTTTGTGTGCAGCAGAAAAGAGATCAAGTTTTTCAGTACATTTTCATTACTCTTATGGACATTTAAAACCAAGAAAGAACAAAGAATGAGAAAGAATATGTAATGGAAAGTATACCTGCATGGACAGGGGAAGGAGTAAATTGACTTTATGGACACTCTATTGTCTCTAACTCCGTGAGTATATTATATATTTCCTTTTTCACTAAGTGTAATAGCCATACTGTTCTCTGAGTCTTAGTTTGAAGCAAATTGTTCCAGTCTCTGGATATTCCAGAAAATTCAGACAAAAATATTAAGTTCCTTTCCTAGTATAGGTCTTGACTCCAGATGGAAAGGAAACGGACTTGTAAAAATTATCTACACTTCTAAAGGAAACACTTTTGGGGAAGGAAATTTCTGTTGAAGACCAGAAGAAAGCTATTGGAGACACACTCAAATGTGAAAATTATACCCGTGTTTTATATGGCCCTCCTTTATTAGCTTTATTAGGTCAAGCAACAAGGTTTTTGGTATCAGTAAGTGAAAAAAATCCTGATAGGAGGGAAAGGGCAGACATTTTGAGAAGCAGTGAAAGTTGGTAAGAATTTTAACCAGTACTGATCACTAGTTGGTACTGATTAGAGCTCTATGGTTTTAGAACACTAAAAGCAACATAGTCTATTGATGGCATTAGGAATCACAAATATGTCTCTGGGTGTGTGTTCAATTGTGATGTGAAAAATAAACACATATGCTTTTCTGTTGTGTGAAAATAATCACACTTTTAAGTAGTGGAGAATGCTGATTAATACTGCAGTAACACTTCTACCAACTTTAACTATTTCTCAACTGTATCCTGTATCCTAGCTGTATGCATGTACTTATTGCCCACAGCCACAATTCAACACATCTACATAGGAGAGAAAAAATAGAAATGGAAAAAGGTGAATTCCTGGTGTCATCAACAACCTATACTGTTGTCAGAGGCTTTCCTTTCTTTGGGGAGTGACTTATTGATGCTCCTCAGTGGATTTTCCATAGGAAGATCTGTGATTTTCCTCTTCAAAATAATAGAATCATAGAATGGCTTAGATTGGAAGGGAAGATCAATGTAGTTCCAGCCCCTCCGTCCTGGGCAGTGGCATGTTCCACTAGACCAGATTGCTCAGAGCTCCATCCAACCTGGCCTTAAACACTTTCAGGGAAAGGGCATCCACAGCTTCTCTGGGCAACCTGTTCCAATGTCTCACCACTCCCACAGTAAGAAAATTCTTCCTAATATTTGTTCTAAACCTTCTCTCTTTCAGTCTGAAGCCACTTTTCCTCATCCTTGTAAAGGATCCCTCTCCATATTCCTTTTAGGCTTCCTGAAGGTACTGGAAAGCCAAAATTAGGTGACTTCTAAGCTTTCTGTTTCCAGACTGAAAAATCTAGTTCTCTCACAATTTTCTCATGTGAGAGGTGGCCAATCCCTCTGATCATCTTGGCGGCCTCCTCCCTTTTTTCTCCCATACCTCTAAATATAAGACAAATTTTCAGTCACATTTCAATGTTTTAAATATGTAAATGAACACCTGTTAATACTGTAAACAGCCTTAGGCAAAAAGTTGCCTAAATACAATTGATTCTGATGATAGTCAGACAACTGACTCACTTTTCAGAGAAATCTACTTATCTAGATAATTGTGAACATGAATAACTTTTTGGAAATCTGATTCAACACATCAGAAATGCAAAACAGAAGAAAGAAAACCAGATATCACCAAACGTAGTGTCTGTGAAAGTGGGAGATAGGACAAAAATATATTATTTGGAAAAAGGCCTGTCTGACTCATATGGTCTGAGTGGAGAATGGTTCTCAGTTCTGATTGTAAATTCTGTCACATATATGAAACTTGATTGGAGCTCCAATTATAATTACTATCTGCTGCTTCTAGTATATAAGCAAGCTGCAGGTATCCCTTTGTGTCTAGGGCTGCCAATTAAATCCTTGCATGCCTGCAGTCCCAGGCTGTTATCACCTTTTACTGAAGACAACAAATCTCATCATATAAAAGTGGCCATCTACAGCTCTAACAAGAACATTTATTAGTGATGCTTTTGTAAATCATGAAGCAGATTTTAAAGGCTTATATCTTCTGAAGAAAGAACTTTATTGAATCTCACAGTCAGTGGTGTAGAGCTGATTTATCTGCATAAATTGGCAAAATGGAACCGTGAAGCTGAAAGAGAAGGTTTAAAGGCTTGTTTTTCACTTACCAGCTAAGCACTGAACTTACCTGTATAGTGCTTTGCAGCAGGAAGTAACACGTTGGAGATGCACAAATCTCCAGTGTAGATTGCTGATAGCAACTGGCTTACTTCCCAGTTTGCATTAAATTACCTTGTAAGTGTCGAAGTATGTCTGCTTTGAGTTTAATTTGGGGTGGAGAAGATTTGATAATGCAGTACTGAATATTTAATATTGATAATATCTTAGGAGGAAATTGGTGGTTAACCAGCAAATTGCTAGACCATTTTGGGTTATTAAGTCCTGTCAAAGACATTGCCATTCAGCTTATTCACTGAATGGCTGAAATCCTTTTTTTTTTTTTTTTTTTTCTTTTTTTTTGGCTGGGGGGCTGGGTTTTTTTGTGGGGGTTTTTTGTTTGTTTTGTTGGGTTGTTTTTTTTTTGTTTTGTTTTGTTTTGTTTTGTTTTTTCTTTGAGAATTAGCATAAATACTAACCATGCAGATGTTAGAAAAATCCAGTGTTTATAAATGAAGAAAAGACGAGATTTCTGAGGGATGATGGTCACTGTCAAGGTTACATTCCAAACTGGGGAAAAGAGAAACTAGATCTGTTTCCATGGAAATAAAGAATACTCTAAGTTGCTTTGAGTTCATTGCCCATCATACAAAATCTATGCGTAACTCAACTGATCCTGAGGAGTGATTTTACTGACTTTCTGCCTCTGGAGTGAAACCTGAAAACTTATCATTTGATCATGTTCAACAAATCCAAGTGAGATTAGATGCTGTGGCTAGTAATATACAACGTCTGAAAATCCTTTGGTAAGCAAACTTCTATTTATCAATAAAAAAAGTCAAATAGTGGTGCTATGTGTAGCCGTGTGCATGATATTTTTGTATTTGTGTAGGAAGGGTTTTGCTTTAATCTCTCACAGCAAAAATACTCTCTAGAGGGCACTGAGGATATTTCCTTGTGAATCTTTTTCTAAGTAGATGATGCTTCAAAAAGAAGCAAGCTTTCGCGGTGCTTGAAAATGCTTCATCTGCTCCTCACACCTAATTTTTATTATTCTTACTGACCAGACTTCCCAAAACACTCTGTCTACTTGGCATTTTTTGGTCTTTTTTTTTTTTTTTTTTTTAATGGATTTATATATTTGATTCTGTAAGTTTTGAACTTTCTGTGGAGCTTCAGAGTAAATATAAATGTGGTTTTTTGAGTTTTTTTTTTGTAATTAATTCAGCCTTTTGTGGTTTCACTTACATCGTAATTAAATGGGGTAGAATTTTCAAGCAAGATATTCAGATACCATATTCCCATGATTTTCATTCATAGGAACAGGTTGCACAGGGTCTGACCCTCTTGCATTTTTTATACTCTCTTATTTATACTCATTGTCTTTGCAATTCTTGTCCCCCATTGACTTGGTAAGAGCTTTTCCATATTGCTTTTCTTCTTTTTTTAATTACATATTCACTATTGCCTCATATTAAGAACTTGACTGAAGTACAGGTGAAAACACAACTGGAAAGAAAGAGCCTTTTATTATTTGAATGTCTTAAAAATCATGGTGTGAGTAAACAGTGCTTATGCTGGTAGTGACTCAGTTATTTTGTAGATGCTTGATGAAAAATCTTGAGATAGCACAAAGATGGAATACTGCACATCTTGATGCATGTTGAAGAAAGGTCACTGAGGAATTATACAACTGAAATAATGAATGAAGCTTAAATCTTTCAGAGAATAGTGGGGATCTTTTTGTCAGTTATATATTCCTATTACATTTTAAAAGAGATTTTATTGCATTTATGATCTCAACAAAAGTCAAATAGAACAGGTCTTTATAAATGCAGAGAGTGATCTTTTCAAGAATCCTACAAATATTAGCAAAAAGACTATAGTCATATCTCATGTTAGTGGCCAGAAATATAAAAATATCATATCCACCTATCATTTGGTAAAGTGGAATTCTATTTTTGTCAAAAATTGCTTGTGAAATGTGCCGTCAATTGCTGGGATGGTTCTACAAAATGACACTACCGCATATGAATACATGTGCATTCATTAAAAATGTGTTCAACAGAACAAATTTCATTTAGTGCTTCAGCATTTTGAAGTTCAAACAAAGACGCAAAATCCATTATTGGTACAATCCACCTGCAGGAAGAAAAATCCTGAATGTCATACAAGCTTGTGAAGTTTGAAGCTGTAGTAGACAAGTGCATACTTGATTATGCAACCTGCAAGGTCTTTTTAGCTTTTCACTGATGACTTTGTTATATTCAGGCACCGTAGCTGACACTCAAAAAATTGATTTGGTTTGCATACATACCTTGTTTAATTAATATTGTGGCATCTGAATGACCCAGTAATTTAAAATTAATAAAGACAGACTTTCAAAAGTCAGATTTGATTGAGAAAGCAGAGAAGTACTGCAACCAAGGATCTCCATGGAAATTTTACAGTAAAACTTTCCTTAATAAGGTCAAAGAAGTTTGCCATGATTCTAATATCTTTTGAAAGTATTCTTTATAATACTGCTATTGCAAATGTATTAGCAGTTACTGTACATTACATTTTATTCTTTAGTTGAATGTATTTGAGAAAGACTTTGACTAATGAATGTATTCTCAGCACGTCATTACAGCAAGGCAGCTATCCAAGTCTTTGTATTTCTCCTTTTAGGTTTGTTTTCACAGTCAAGAGCAAATGTGTATGCATTCTGATAGAATTTCTGAACTAACTCAGATTTTACTGAGTTGAAAAAAAAGGTAATTTTTTGAAGAGGCTGATACCAACATTCAGAGAGCATTTTTAAGGAAATTTGTTTCATCCAATGACTTTTTTATTCTTTGGAGTGTGACATACAGAACGTTCTTCCTTACCCATAATTTTTCATGAAATTGCTCTGGAACTAGTCTCATTTAAAAAATTCACCCCATTTTCTGCCTTGCTATTTCAGGAGATGCAAGGGCAGGAAGAATATGATTATTAGCAGTTTCAGAAACAGCCTTAGAGTTTACTGCTCTACAGATCACAATGATTTGGGCTCACATTTCTAATCCTATTGATCTGAAGTTTCATTAACTTTCAACATCTCAGAAGCTTGGAAACTGTATGTAAGATGTTCTTTCTTAGTGGAATAAATAGAAGTATTTTGTTTTCATCAGCTTAAGATTGTTTCAAAAATACTTTGCTTATAATGAAAATAAAAGAGGAATTCTACCAAGAGCACAGACCATTCAAAAATAAATTTAATTAGAAATTATATTGTTATATGTGTAGGGTGTACACTAAAATATATATATTGGAAAGGAAAAAAATATATACACAATTTTAAAAAGAGTTGCCTGAGTGTATCCCATCCATTTTCCTACATCCCACTGTCAGACGCCCCTGAGGTGAATGCTTTAGTCTGCATGAACTTTATGATGGTATTTTAGTTTTCTGCTTCAGTCAAAGTTTTTGTTCTTCATTTAATACACCCTACTACTCTTCAATATGTTGTGTTACAGTGAAGCACCATTTATAATTTTTAAATCATTATATTCCATCATTAAAATTCAAACTTCCTAAACATGCTTCTTTAACATAGTGGAATAATTTTGTATTTATTATCTCTGGTGAAAAACTGTTATTCTTATCTTAGTTGATAATAACTGTTTATTTGACTTTTCAGAAAACTTATTTTCTCGCCTAAATTAAAAATTGAAAGACAAATGTGGATATGCCTCTTATGCTCTTAAAAATCTACTCTAGTGGAAATAAAACTAGAGATTTGGAGAGGCTTCAATATTGCAGCATGGCTGTATGTAACCCTTAGCAAGCCATTTAATATCTGATGTTCAGTTCAGCTACCTACAAAATTATATTAAAAGTACTAATTTGAGGGTGACTAATTAAAAGTTGACTGTGGACAATACAACTGGCTCTATTCCCATACTAATATATTACTGTTCCTTGAATATGCAAGTCATAATTATTTATTACTAAAAATAATTATTAAAAGTTAGTTTGAAGCCCCAGTGACTACATATTTACTGAAAATTGTTTATGTTCTTTTATAAATTTTGAAACTTGAGGTTTTGTAAAAGTAATACTGCATTAAAAAAGGACAAGTTTTATGAAAAAGCATACTGTGTGAAATGTCAGTTTTGTTTGTTAGACTTAGAATGACATTTAATGTTTCTTGTCCTGTTTTAGAAGGCTTATGTGTTTTCCAAATAGCATGGATTGCAAATGAAATATATGTATAGACATATGAACATATATGTGTGTATATGTATATATATATATGCACACATATATGTGCATACATGCATACACACACATATATATATGAGTATATGTGTGGGACAAAAAAAATCATAATTTGATTTCCAGATGAGTTAGAGATGACTTAGCTACAAAAAAACCCCAACTGTGTAAAGGACACTACAATGTGACTTACAGATGAACCTAAAACACAATGAACTTGTAATTGATAACATAAGATCAGTTTGTGAAATGAAAAGAAGCCACTTATCTATTTACAGATAAAATTCAGAATTAATTAATATAATGAGTAAGTTCAAGAATTTTATCATCTCCTTTTTGAATAATTTGCTGATCTTTTCTCCAAGGAAAGCAGCTGTTGCATACATGTCTTCTGATAAATTACTTAGGGTTCCACTTAAATAAATTACAATGTGAGAGACTTATTACTAGACTTCTTTAAAAGGTATTTGTGAGTCAGTTTAGATTTATGAGACAATGCAAATCAAATTTTCAGTTATTGATACTAGTCTTATTAAAAATTAATCATCTTATGCACAAGGGATAAAGATGACAAACCCGGGAATGTGCTTTGAAGATGCACTGAAATTAATATTCTTGAAAAAGTAATGTGACTGAATCTTCTTGCTTATTAGTATGTTTTTGACAAGCAGTACAGAGATTATAGAAGGAGATTTGTATTAATAAAATATCTAATAATATTAAAAGAAGTCTGTGTTCAAGAATGAAATAATTTTAGGTAAACATAAAATAGAATGACTTTTTGTTTTACTAATAGACAAGGACAGCTTTGTTCTAAACTGAAAGAAGGTTAACTTTTTAACCTAAGAAGAATTAAATAATAGAAAATCGATACTTTATAATTTCCTGAGAGTTTCCTCTTTCTCCTAAAGCAGTCGTATACAGAGATAGTAATAGGAATCTACTTCAGTATTTCATTTGATTATTTCACAACGTATAAAGGCAGATAAACTTTAAGAAAAACAAAGCATGTGTTTTTTCTAAAGGTTTTTGTGTCATGGAGTTACATATTTGCGTATCTCAAGATCTTGTTTGCAAATTGATTGATGGTGGTAGTACCAGCCATGAAAGACCTCAAATGTGCTGTATTGTACACTTCAGTAATGAAACAGATTTAACCTTAGCAGTTGCCAAGGGTTGCATCTTTATTTTACTGTGAGACTTCATGATGTACTGATGCTGCCTAATTTCATAGAATTGTTGCCAAAATATGAGAGATGCATGATGAAGTAATATTTGGGGGAAGAAAATAAGCATGTCATACTTAAAATACCACTTTGAATTATATGAAAACTGACAGTCTTAAAATGCTCACTCTTGCAGCATAATAGAAATTTCATTAACTTGCTTAAAGCTCACTGAAAAATGCTTAGCTCTTAGTGATCAGAACATTGTCTAGATTGTAAAAAATAAATGCTGTGGAAATAAATGATAGCATTTTTATGTATTGTCTTACCATGTCAGTATGAGCAAATTCTGTGTTTACAGGAACATTATTGAGGGGATACACACCACTTTCTTCTGTCCTCTAACTTCATGCTAGTGCCAGGATAATACATTTTCTAAGGAGTGATTAGTGGGGCAGTTAGGTTTTTTTTTATTTTATTGCATACTATGTATTTGCATTTCTTTTAAACAAAATTGTGACCTTATGTGAGACTTGAAATCTGAAGGATTAAAATTATATCAATTCTTAATCAGTCTGTGTTTCAATCTGTCTTGAAACCTGCAGGAAAAGTGACTCAAAATCTATTGTGATATGTGAAGGAAGTTAAACTCTGCAGATGCTAGTACACAATGTTTGTGCACATCTGAAATATAGATGAAAAAGAATAGTATGGACACATCACTTTTGGGGGTAGATAAGTTTATCAAGGCTGTCAATGACAAGTTGTTCATAATTTCCAGTGAAATCAGAGGTGGTGTCCAAAATACCTGGTTATGGTGCCGTACCCTTATTCATTTGACAGCTGTCTGTAGTATGGTTTGAATAATGATGAGTTAGATGAGTGCTTTCTCAGACCCATTTTTCAAGCAATTCAGACATCTTTTTCTTACTTATATCTAAGTCTGGATAGTATGTGCTTATATACCTACATCTTTCAATTTCTTCTCCTTCATTATCTGGATTAATCTTTTTCTAGAAATATATCACATTTTTAATTAATTTTTTTAATTAATGGAAATGCATTTTTGAGAATGTGTTTTTACCTCTTATTCTGCCTCTACACATTATCATGCTTTTTTTTTAACCTAGGGCTGGTTATGAGGCCCTGAATTCCTTAGTCAGTTCCTTAGAATCCTTTCTACTGTTCTTCTTACTTGCTTTCCCTTCCCCATGATTTTCGACTCCATCCTCCTCCCCCATTTCCCAACACACTCCTCAGTATCGCTCAATCAACGTGAAGAGATGAATTACTTCCTTGGCAAGAAGAGAGCATGAAGCCCGAGCACAGTGCACTCTCATTTGTCTTGTGTCAGGATGTGAAGCAGGCTCTATCACCCAGGCTGCCAGGCAAAGGTGAGGGATGGTAGCTCTGATAGGTTTATCATGTTTTCTCATCTCTAAAAAAGCTAAATGAAAACATAAAGTTCTCAGGGACTGGCTGGGTATGTGCCAATAGCATATTACTTCTGGCACTAAAATTTAGGTTCACACTGCAGTCAGCCTCTCTTTGTTTTAAAAGAGACAGAAACTTGGTACTTACAATCATGAGAACAGCAAATTCCAGGCATGTGTCATATGTCAATATAAATTAAAGTGTAAAATATATTACTGAACTATTCCTTTCTGTTTGAATGAAGGCAAAATAACTTCTCTTTCAGATAAGCATACCAATGCACATGCTGCCTCACTGGAATTTTAAATTACATTTTGGTGTATGGGTCAGAAGAACTAATGCTAATGACGACCTGGAATGAAAAGTTCACACATTTGTCATGAGAGTCAGAGAAGACTGCATGAGAATTAGATGAGAAAGAGTAACAAGTCAGTGCAAACAGAATCTTGTCACCAGACTTCCTAAATTAACTTCTCTCATCTATTTTGTTTGGGTTTTTTGGATTTTTTCCCCCATGTGTACTTCAACATGTACCTTCCATGTAATTCTAGTACATCATCCTCTCTATGCCTTTATTTAGAAACATTTTTCAATGTGTTATAGCTCCACTTAGGAAAGATCCATGAAAGATTTAAGTTGACCACTTTGGCCCTAGCAGGGATTTAACTAACTTCACTATTGTGAAAAATCATATAGGAAGTGTATCGGAAAACACAGGTTTTGCTTATAATCTAAATGGAGTGGTTTCTCCCTGTGGCTATTTTTATTGTGCTTCCAAACAAATGGACCAAGACTGATGAGTCATGATGGTTAATGGGACTATTTAATGGCTGAATTACACCTACAGTAAGGGCTATTTCCCTAATAAATTCTAGACAGTTCTGAAGACCTCAGAAATAATTTCTGCGCTGCACAAGCATGTACCACAGAAGTTCTTTAACATTAAGGCAAATACAGCCTCAACAAACAGAAAAAAAAAGAGACCTGGAGAGCTAGCGATTTTGCACACAGGAAGAATGTTTTCTGTGCAGAAAGCAGTCTTTTGTTGAGGGGTAATCTTAATAAATCTGGATGTCTTGTTTCCAACACTTTTGTTTTCCTTAATTTAGTCTGTCCCAGGAATACACGGTGATCTGGAAGAACGAAATGCAGATGCCAACAAAAGATCAAATGTAAGGATGATATTCCCTAGAGATGAGGCTAAAAATACATTAGGTTGATATTTTTGGATTGACAAGGACGCCATAGAAGTAGGAACTAAATAGGCTGTGCTGCACTTAAATCTTAATGTGGAATGTTGCTGTTGTTACACTTTATTGTACATGTTGTGTATGTACCTGTGCATGTACATTCTCTAGAATATATATTCCATACATTATTAAAATTGTCAGTAAATTACAATTATTAAGGCAATGTTCCCTCTGTAAATCATCTGTAAATGAATTGCCAAAAATTTCACAGAATGGATCTTATTAGTTCAGTATCAAAATGAAAGCTGACAGTTATTCTTTTTCTGAGTGCATATCTCTAGGTATCTATTTTCATATTTTAATTTTAACTTAGAGGAGCATTAGAGTGTGGCTCTCCAATGCCTCCCATGCCACAGTAACTTTTATCAGGTCTGACAGAATTTGGGTTCTTGAAGTTTTCTCTTTGGAGGTAAGACTAGTGGGTTTTAAATTACATCATGTGGGGTTTTTATCAGTAAAATAAAAGATTTTGAAGAAAAAGGAAGGCTTTAAAAACCTTAGCAAAGCAACACATTACATGAATGTTTCTTTACTTTTTTGCCTTAAATCATATCCTCACAGAGATATGGCCTTGTCTTAGGGTGAAGGAAACGGCTTTTGTTTTCAGAGATTTCACGTTTTGTCCTACAAATTGTTCATCTGTGTTCACGGGCTTTTCATATTCTGTGCAAAAGTCATTTTATAGCTCAGTTGGACAGAAGGCAAAGTCATCAAAGCTAATAAGTTTTGTATTGTTCTTGATATCACTCAATTACTTGGACAAAAGTGGCCTTTTCCAGTTAATTCTTTCCTGTCTTCCACTGACATCTGTCTTTTGCATTAACGTACACAGTTCATACAGTCCTTAATAGTCAGAAAAATAAGACCTGTTTTATAAATTGCTGAAAAGCTACTCTAAATTTCATCAACCTCATGGAACAGAGCTGAAACATGTATGTGTATGCCCACTGAAATCCCTCGACCTGCCTGCTTAGAATCTTTGTGCACACAAAAGACAACCATGTTTACATGGCCCTCGTATTCACGTCTCCAGTAGAGGAGCAATAGCTACGTAATAGAAAATATGCATGGAATAAAGAGGGCAGTGATCTGTGGTCAAAATAGAGAATTTTCTTGGCAAGGTGAATTCTCTATCATTTAATCTTACTGAAAAGGTTTTATGTAATTAACTGATTTCATTTTTAGGAAGAAGCTAATTTGGTGATTCATTGAGATGCAAATGAATCATCCATCGATTTCCTACTCAATCAGCATGGACTAAAACTAGTCTGTAGCCGTAGTAAAGTGAATCAGGGAAAGTTCCTCTGGCTCTGAAGAAAATGGTTGATGAAATAAAAGTTGGGATATTAGTGAAGATGAGATGGTTCGTTCTCACATTATTAAATAGTGCAGGGAAGATGAATGAGCACTCAACTTTTTAACGAAATAAGGGAAAAAACTCCAGTGTAGTATTCAATAAATCAAGTAAGAAAGTCAGGGTCCTGCAGCTGTTTAAGTGCTAATCTTCTGATATGCTTTTTGAGCTTGTATTTTACTCTTTTCTCTGTTCCTAAGTTTCGTTGTGAGCTTAATTTTCTTTCCTGTGTGCTCTGTTGAGAGCATTAGCTCATTTTTTAACTTTTCTGGTTAATTTTCTTGAAAAAAGATAATATAGAGATACAAACTAGGAAAAGACAAGACATCAGGACCTCCCAAAACTGTTGCCAATATTGTCTTTTATCCAGAATTTGGGAGCACAGTGCTCTAAAATACTACATTAAACATTGCTTTTTACTGAAGTGTGCCCTGTAGTTTCTTGGTTTAAGGCTGATGCAACATTTTCACAACTGCGGTCCTAAAATGTTTGCTTTTCTTCTCTATCCTACACCTCTTAGAAGTTAAGGCTGCAAAAAGGAGATATGAAGAATTAGGCTCCTAACTTTAAGTCTGAATATGGTGAGGATGGACCAAGAAATTTAAAATATATTTGATTAATAAAAGGAATTATTCCTAAGTATGCTACCAATTTAACTTGAATTTGATTAATTTAAATAACCTTTTTCATTATGTTTCATTGATTTTATGTTCAAGTTTCTTGACAAAACATCCCAGTGTCCTTACACTAGACTGTTTCAATGCAAAAATTCTTCTTTGAAGAAAAAAAAATTCTATTATTTAAAACTCCAGGAATGGGTGAGATTCCCTGGGCTGTGACTGTGTGTGAAAGAGGTGCTCCCCATGGGTAGTTAACAATAACATAAACCAAGCCTCAGGCTCTTATCATTCTGTTCCAGAGTATTTATTTTAAATAATTGAGAATATATTGTCAGTAAAGGTGCTTGTCATATCTCTCCTGGCTTAAAGGTCAGTCATGCAAAAGAGTGTTTTTAGTCATAGTTGTGAAAAGGTTTGGGGTGTTTTTTGGTGTTTGGGGGTTTTTTGGATTTTTGGGGGTTTTTTTGTTTGTTTGTTTTGGTTTGTTTTGGTTGGGTTTTTGTTGTTGTTGTTGTTGTTGTTGTTGTTTTTGTGAAGGGGTTAATGTATTTCTATCCTCTGGTTACACCTCAGCTGGGACCATGGTCTAATGTTTCTTTAGCTCGTGAATATTAGCCTTTCTTTTGAATAGACCCAAGACATATGGAAAATCATCTCAGCTACACGTCTCTTGTGGGAAAAACGTCTAAATGTCAAGCAGTAGCACTGAAAGCCTTTAAAATTGGATCATGTTCTGCAATGGCTCTTTCCCAGAAGTGCCTGCAGCCCATGTATGCAGATTTCTCAGCCTGTACTAGATCGGTTCAGCTACCAGGAACCTGTGAATTGTTTCTTGGATCTCACTCTACTCCCACAAAAGGCCATATTTTTTGGCACCACAATTTTCACTCATGTCAGCTGCACAATTTGACACAGGCAGTTTGGTATTCTTGAATCACTGTTTTCCAGGCAACAAAACCAGGCATACATGGAGACGCCTCAGACAACTGACGCTTCATCTCACATAACAGAAAGTCTTGAAAATTAAACGTAGAGGAATGCAGCAAAATAGTTTCACGGTATGAAGAGAATTTTGGTTTTGGCTGTTACTGTCCTGCCTTTCGTAAACTTCCTCAATTTGTGGGGAGAATCATATAGAAATCCGATATGATCCTTCCAGCAATTAATAGGAAAAAATAGTTGCTCCCTTCATCACTGTATGTGCCCACTTTCTCTTTCACCCATCACTTGCCCTCACTCTGTAGTATCAGGATCCTTCTTTTCACCATCCTCTTCTCCGGAACTGATGAAGCGGCAGAAGTGTAACTCCAATCTCTGACCTGTAAGGAAAGAGATTGAGTGCCCTTCTGAACTCTTGGGCTGCATCTGTGTAAACTGCATGGCAGGAGGTCAGATGGGCAGATAGTCTCAACAAGTTTAGGTTTAACTTCTCTGACGTCCCAGTTTTGCTATAATTTTGCTCAATATATTACTAGGTATCCATATGTTAAAGGAAAGCGGTAGATGATTGAATTAGGACATGGATGGCAGCAGCAGAAACTTCCTAAACCACCACCAACCTGGGATAGTTCTGATGAATTATGCAGAAAAAACAATCTGGCAAGATCACTGCTCTGCATTCATTACTATTACTTTACTTTCTCTTATGTTTCTAGTGATTTTTTTTTTTTTTTTTTTTTTTTTTTTTTTTTTTTTTTTTTTTTTTTTAATGTCATGGATTGGCACAGTTTAGTTTTTAGTAAAGGAAGAATGTGGAGTGTTACCCTGTCAGACCCTTAGAGTTGTTTCAGAAAGGACAGAGATCTATCAGAAGCTAATTGGGATATTGGCATCGGCTTTAACCAGTGAGAATGCTGAATGCAATTTTGGGAAGTACCCATGTGAATCCTGGCCCCAGGGCCTAGCCGGGCTCCATCGGCTCCCAGCAGGGGAGGAGAGGTTGCAGCTTAATATGAACTGCTTTCAAAACCTCCCCAGAGCCACGGAGCCCTGGAGCAGGGGGGAAACTCTGCTGGGCCCCTGATAACAGCCATGGGCCCGGTTGGGCTGAGGCTGCCCCGATGGTCACCGAGGGGTGGGCAGAGCTCCCCTCCCTCCTCCCCTCCTCCTCGGGTGATTCCCAGACAGAGAAAGAAAAAGAGTGAAGGGAGGGAACCAGGCCGATCTGAGGTGCAGCATAGGAGAGACTGCTGTCTTTAACCCTTCCCTGGCAACATGAAGCTTCCAAGGCCTAACCTTTCTCTGAGAGAGAGGAGAGACAGAGTGGACATAGAAACGACACCACATGAAGAGAGTGGAGCAAGAGTGAAAGAACTGATAAAAAGTATTAGAAGGAGGAATTGAGGAAATGAACATTTTTTAACCGGATTTCTCTGATGTAAACTATGGAGGAATTGACTGTTTCTTGTAACATCTCAATGTTGTTTGGGGGAATGCTAGTTCTGGTCAAAGCTGGGGATTGATATGATTGTGATTTAAGTGGAAATCTCAAAGCCCCCTTGCTCCTGGGGTAAAAGGAGATCTCAGCCTTTGGGATAAAGATGATTTTAGAGAGAAAGCAATTTGAAGCCCTTGGCTCCTGGGATAAAAGGAGGTCTCTCTTTTGAGATAGAGACAATTTCAGAGATAGAAGAAGAGAATCCTTGTTTTGTACTAGAGGAAACATTCTTAAACAGTACCCCAAATACACTGAAAGGCCCATGATTAGCCTGGGGAAAGGCTGCTAATGGGTGGAACAGCACAATCTGCAAAAAACTCCAGGCAGTTGCAGATTTGTGACACTGAGAGCCACAAGACTGTTTTTGTGTTGTGGCGAGTGTCTCCATAAGACTCGAGAGATTCCTCTCCCAAAGTGAGGAAAAATCAAATGGTTTAAATGGTGAAACTGACTGAAAATCACAGGTTGTCATTTGTAAGAAAATTAACATTTTGTAAAGGAAAGGCTGTTTTGAAGTTTTATTTCAGTTTTTTGTTCAACTTTTCTTTTTCATTCTTTTAGTGTGTATTAATAAAACTATTTGTTTATTTTTAAGCTTAAGCCTGCTTTGCTTCTCCTGGTCTTCTCCCACAAAAAGAGTATAAATACTAAGACCACTACACTAAATTTGGCAAACAGAATTTGGCAAACGTGAAACCACTACTGTGGTAATTTTGACCTGCTTTAAATTGTATTAAGTAATTGAACATGAAGGGGAATTTTTCAAAACTTAAGAAGTTATGTAGGAGGTATAAAGAAAGCAGAAAACTCTTAGGTTAAGTTACTCTGATCTCATAATTGAAATAGTTCTTTAATTTTGTTTCCTCCTGGTTTTTCTGGGTCAGACAGATCTTAGACTATGGCTGTCCTGTCAAATTAGGCAGATCAAATGCATTTAAAATTGGATTTTAGGAACATATATCACCCTCCCATGTACATCTGCCCTACAGATCCTGTTCACATGTTTTAAAAAGCTCTTCCTCAAGAGCTGTTTCTTTTGTATATTTTAGATTATATTAGCAGCTTTCAGTCTTTAGTGGAAGGAAGCTTGTAGACAACATGTTTGTATATATTGAAAATGGGTTATTATCATCACTGAAATGAATATAAATTCTGCTGATTTAAGTTGACATTCTTTCATTCACATATTTAATGAAAAGTTTTTGACAATGTCTGTAGTCTGCCACAGAAGACAAAGTCATACAAAGACACACTAAAGACGAAGTCCCAAAGGAACATTTGTTTTTGCGGAATACAATTACTTTATATCAGGAATAAACTCAAGTAGTATCTGGAAGGTGACATGAAATTGGCCAATCTCTGTTAGTTGTAATCAAGCGTTAGATTAAGAAACTAGCTATAGTTACTTGTGCATACATGAAGTTTACCTTCATTACTCTGATTTATATGAAGGAAATACATTTACAGATTTTTATTTCCTGAGTACACTCGTAACCTACATGGTTACAAGTGGGTTTTCAGTAGTCAACTTTCCACCTTTGTTTATTAATGCATTTTGGCATTTTTATTACAGTACTTAACAGGACATTGACTGTTTGCTCAGCTTTTGGAGTACCATTGGTAAAAAAAGAAACATTCCAACTGGACTCAGGTGTCTCACAGACTGGATAATGTTACATTGATTTTAAAAAGAGAAAGTATACCACTACAGCTAAAAATATATGGCTAAAGTTACACATCTTGCAATGGTATCAAGTTACTAATTTTTCCTTACTCATTTAATGGCTGAAGAAAATCATACTTAAAAATCTAGTAATTCAAGAGCAAATACTCTGTGACATCAGAGCAGACAGAAAAATGATCTTAACAGCTCTGATTTGGTTGTTTTGTTACTTTGATTTTCTGTTATTATGCTTTTAAGGGGTTAAACTCCAAAGCACCTTTGGCATATTCAGCCATGTGAAGTATTTGCACTAAACCTCAAACCAGGTTTACCTAGCTGGTTTTCACTAAAACCTTTCATTAAAAGAACTACACTAGGTCTGTTTGATTTCAAGGATTCTGGATCTCCATAGAATAGATCCTTTTCACTGAAGAGGGGTGGTTACTATGTAGTTTTTTCATTATTTTTCTGGGTAGAATGAGATGCAACTCAACAATACCTATGAATTTCACTGATACAGTAGTTTTTTCTAGAGAGGTCTCATTCGTGGACATATGCAAACGGAAGTTTAAATAAAGATACTCCTACAGTCCAGGGTAAATTAACCCGTTGAATTTTATGTATGAACATCTTGCCCCTTAGAAACCTGGATAGGCCTAAAAAGTAATGCATGTAAGAGAGGGTGTTAACTCAACTTACATGGTGATATTCTTGGTGTCAGAATTGGAACAATAGAATTTTTAGGAATTGAATACAAGAAGGAACCAAGTGGAAATTGCACCTACACTTTGCAAAAACTTTGAAGAGGAAGATCTTTTAGTTAATGCATTTACTAGTTTTTCATGACACCAGATGCAGTCCTGCATAAGGTTTTGTGAATTGCACTGTCTTAGTTTCATTTTAGTCTACCACCTTTATTGCCATGTGTATCATCTTCTCTAACATCACAAGGTGCTAAATGATATCGCTTGTACCTGGGAGTGATAATATACATCTAGGGATTGAAATGCTCAAAACATTTAGCACAACATATGCTTCCCGTGGAAATTTTCTATGCAAAAATACCCAATTTAGCTCTGAACAGAGCAGCAAAAGAAAAATCCACAGCTGGCAGTCGTCATATTTGCTAATCCCAAGCGGCAGGCTAAACAAACAGGAAAATAAGCCCTTCTGTTCACTATTCTCCCACTCTCCCCTGCTCCTCCATTCAGTGTAAGAATTCTAATAAATACATGACAAGATGCAGGTATAGAATTCCAGTACCATTTCTTACTGATTCAAGACATCTAATTGTATCCAAGAACAACAAAATAGTCTCAGCTCTATAGGCACTGGAAGGATTATACATCAGGTGGCCTAGCTGAAGGCTTAACAGACTACATGAACACACATTTTTCATTTGCTGGCTATGCAGTAAAATCTTCATCATGCCACTTTGTGTTGGGCTTTCTGACTTTCCCAGTCATGTTGGTTATGCTTTATTTATTTTGCCATTTTCTAGGGACAAGGTGATCTTTAATAG